>NW_028162537.1:0-55932 GCF_964263955.1 Coregonus lavaretus
TAAGAAATCAACTAAATCTATTCAACTTGTTAGAAAAGCATTCATTTGCCCAAGTCAATCATAAGACATGAACAAAATGCATCAGTGATTCGTATTTCCATGAACTTTCTGGCACGGCACAGGAATGCCCCTGTCTGTGTGCATGTGTGCGGTGCGCGCGTATGTCTACACTTTGTGTAGCCGTTAGCGATGATGCTAATGATAACCTTCTTCTGGTAGGGAAGGGTTGGCTTTCCCCAAAACCTTCGCAAGTAAATGTTAACTACAAAGTAGCCTATGCCTGCCTGGCAGAATTATACCGTGATCATTTGCATCACTCCAGTGGCCATTTGTTCTACAGCAACACCGCTTAACCAAACAAAGGTCTCTTCCTGGTGCACGCTTGCATTTAAGGGTAACTACACCCCAAAATCTAAATGTCTTACATTTTTCCCAGACCTCACAAATGGTCACCTGATAGGGTTTAAACATTGTTGTGGACATAGAACATCCAATTGTGCTGTTTTGCTATTAAAAAGGTGTACTTTTGAGAGCGAAAACCTGCCAAAACAGGGACAAACGGTCAACGGGGAAATCTAAACGGAGAAAAGGGAACTTGGGAATTAACGGAATCAGGCAAAACATTGAAGGGATTTTATAGTGCCCTAATGGACTACAGACATTGACTGTCTCCTAGACTAAAAACAAAGGCTGCATGTACTGCCTATATTTTGAGGGAAACGCACTGTCCATTATTTGATTTGATCAGGGCAGGGCAGCACACACAAACTGCATTTAGTCCAATAACAATCCATGATATTATTAGGGTGATAAATAAAAGGCAGTTGCTCCATGACACAAGAGCACGCTCTACTGGGACAAAAAGCTTACAGCACCTGGTATTCCCAGGAGGTCTACCATCCAAGTACTAACCAGGCCCGACCCTGCTTAGCTTCCGAGATCAGACGAGATCGGGCGTATTCAGACTGGTATGGCCGTAAGCGAGGGAACAACTCTTGGTACACTATATAAAGTCAATGTGTCACTCACTCTGAAAGGGACACAGAAACGTATCCACTTTGTGACACAAACTGAAGAAGCTCAACCCTTGCTTACATTTCCAATATATAGATATATATTTGAGTCTTGTTGGGGGGGGGGGGGGAGGGCATATCCTATGTTGATTTATGACAAGTTCATTGACTAGGGCCCTATAAAATAGGCGTAGCGGACCGAATCACGGAATCCAGACATTAAACCGAAATTCAACAATATTCAAACATTTATTGAACTTAGTAAGAAATCAACTAAATCTATTCAACTTGTTAGAAAAGCATTCATTTGCCCAAGTCAATCATAAGACATGAACAAAATGCATCAGTGATTCGTATTTCCATGAACTTTCTGGCACGGCACAGGAATGCCCCTGTCTGTGTGCATGTGTGCGGTGCGCGCGTATGTCTACACTTTGTGTAGCCGTTAGTGATGATGCTAATGATAACCTTCTTCTGGTAGGGAAGGAATGGCTTTCCCCAAAACCTTCGCAAGTAAATGTTAACTACAAAGTAGCCTATGCCTGCCTGGCAGAATTATACCGTGATCATTTGCATCACTCCAGTGGCCATTTGTTCTACAGCAACACCGCTTAACCAAACAAAGGTCTCTTCCTGGTGCACGCTTGCATTTAAGGGTAACTACACCCCAAAATCTAAATGTCTTACATTTTTCCCAGACCTCACAAATGGTCACCTGATAGGGTTTAAACATTGTTGTGGACATAGAACATCCAATTGTGCTGTTTTGCTATTAAAAAGGTGTACTTTTGAGAGCGAAAACCTGCCAAAACAGGGACAAACGGTCAACGGGGAAATCTAAACGGAGAAAAGGGAACTTGGGAATTAACGGAATCAGGCAAAACATTGAAGGGATTTTTTAGTGCCCTAATGGACTACAGACATTGACTGTCTCCTAGACTAAAAACAAAGGCTGCATGTACTGCCTATATTTTGAGGGAAACGCACTGTCCATTATTTGATTTGATCAGGGCAGGGCAGCACACACAAACTGCATTTAGTCCAATAACAATCCATGATATTATTAGGGTGATAAATAAAAGGCAGTTGCTCCATGACACAAGAGCACGCTCTACTGGGACAAAAAGCTTACAGCACCTGGTACTCCCAGGCGGTCTCCCATCCAAGTACTAACCAGGCCCGACGCTGCTTAGCTTCTGAGATCGGACGAGATCAGGCGTATTCAGGATGGTATGGCCGTAAGCGAGGGAACAACTCTTGGTACACTATATAAAGTCAATGTGTCACTCACTCTGAAAGGGACACAGAAACGTATCCACTTTGTGACACAAACTGAAGAAGCTCAACCCTTGCTTACATTTCCAATATATATATATATATATATATATATATATATATATATATATATATATATATATATATGAGTCTTGTTGGGGGAAGAGGGCATATCCTATGTTGATTTATGACAAGTTCATTGACTAGGGCCCTATAAAATAGGCGTTGCGGACCGAATCACGGAATCCAGACATTAAACCGAAATTCAACAATATTCAAACATTTATTGAACTTAGTAAGAAATCAACTAAATCTATTCAACTTGTTAGAAAACGCATTCATTTGCCCAAGTCAATCATAAGACATGAACAAAATGCATCGGTGATTCGTATTTACATGAACTTTCTGGCACGGCACAGGAATGCCCCTGTCTGTGTGCATGTGTGCGGTGCGCGCGTATGTCTACACTTTGTGTAGCCGTTAGCGATGATGCTAATGATAACCTTCTTCTGGTAGGGAAGGAATGGCTTTCCCCAAAACCTTCGCAAGTAAATATTAACTACAAAGTAGCCTATGCCTGCCTGGCAGAATTATACCGTGATCATTTGCATCACTCCAGTGGCCATTTGTTCTACAGCAACACCGCTTAACCAAACAAAGGTCTCTTCCTGGTGCACGCTTGCATTTAAGGGTAACTACACCCCAAAATCTAAATGTCTTACATTTTTCCCAGACCTCACAAATGGTCACCTGATATGGTTTAAACATTGTTGTGGACATAGAACATCCAATTGTGCTGTTTTGCTATTAAAAAGGTGTACTTTTGAGAGCGAAAACCTGCCAAAACAGGGACAAACGGTCAACGGGGAAATCTAAACGGAGAAAAGGGAACTTGGGAATTAACAGAATCAGGCAAAACATTGAAGGGATTTTATAGTGCCCTAATGGACTACAGACATTGACTGTCTCCTAGACTAAAAACAAAGGCTGCATGTACTGCCTATATTTTGAGGGAAACGCACTGTCCATTATTTGATTTGATCAGGGCAGGGCAGCACACACAAACTGCATTTAGTCCAATAACAATCCATGATATTATTAGGGTGATAAATAAAAGGCAGTTGCTCCATGACACAAGAGCACGCTCTACTGGGACAAAAAGCTTACAGCACCTGGTATTCCCAGGCGGTCTCCCATCCAAGTACGAACCAGGCCCGACGCTGCTTAGCTTCCGAGATCGGACGAGATCAGGCGTATTCAGGATGGTATGGCCGTAAGCGAGGGAACAACTCTTGGTACACTATATAAAGTCAATGTGTCACTCACTCTGAAAGGGACACAGAAACGTATCCACTTTGTGACACAAACTGAAGAAGCTCAACCCTTGCTTACATTTCCAATATATATATATATATATATATTTGAGTTTTGTGGGGGGGGGGAAGAGGGCATATCCTATGTTGATTTATGAAAAGTTCATTGAGTAGGGCCCTATAAAATAGGCGTTGCGGACCGAATCACGGAATCCAGACATTAAACCGAAATTCAACAATATTCAAACATTTATTGAACTTAGTAAGAAATCAACTAAATCTATTCAACTTGTTAGAAAACGCATTCATTTGCCCAAGTCAATCATAAGACATGAACAAAATGCATCAGTGATTCGTATTTCCATGAACTTTCTGAAACGGCACAGGAATGCCCCTGTCTGTGTGCATGTGTGCGGTGCGCGCGTATGTCTACACTTTGTGTAGCCGTTAGCGATGATGCTAATGATAACCTTCTTCTGGTAGGGAAGGAATGGCTTTCCCCAAAACCTTCGCAAGTAAATGTTAACTACAAAGTAGCCTATGCCTGCCTGGCAGAATTATACCGTTATCATTTGCATCACTCCAGTGGCCATTTGTTCTACAGCAACACCGCTTAACCAAACAAAGGTCTCTTCCTGGTGCACGCTTGCATTTAAGGGTAACTACACCCCAAAATCTAAATGTCTTACATTTTTCCCAGACCTCACAAATGGTCACAAATGGCTTTGTAGAGCAGTCTGTGCTGTGCTGTGGTCGGGAGAGGTTGTGTTTTCTCTAGCAGGAGGTAAGCTTGAGGTAAGCTTGGCTTCTTATATGGTGTTGAGTAAAGCTTAAACCATGCATTTGATCGTAGGTAGGTAGTTGTAGTTAGGTATTGTAGGTAGTTTATTTAGGTAGTTATTGTAGGTTTCCGTAGGTAATTATTGTAGGTAAGTATTGTTTACGGCGGAGCCCGGAGAAAGAACGAGGCTAGCTAGCTAGCGGAAAGCTACTGGTAACGTTTAGCAACGGTGGAGAGTTGTTTCCAATGTTAATGTGCTAGCTAGCCAACGTTTAATTTTTGCTGCGTTATGAAAGGAACTAGACACGGACACGAATTATCTGTTTAGTGTGTTAACACACTATTGGTAGTTTGTTGTAACCAAGTATTGGTGCTAAACTGTGTGTTATTGGATGCTAGCATGCTAGTTAGCCATGGCGTCATAGTTAGGCATCGTGGGCTGTTGTGGGTAGTTACTGTAGGTTAGCATTGTTTTTCGGCGGTGCCGGGTCTAGCACGAAGCTAGCTAGCTAGCCGTTCTTCAAACAAAGTCAACACAGTGGCCATTGCTAGCTAGCCAACACGACCAGCTAACTGTACTGTAGTAGCTAAATACAATATACTTATGCTAGCTAGCCAACCTTTAATTATTGCTGCGTTATGAAAGGAACTAGACACGGACGCGAATGATCTGTTTAGTGTGTTAACACACTATTGGTAGTCTGTTGTAACCAAGTATTGGTGCTAAACTGTGTGTTATTGGATGCTAGCATGCTAGTTAGCTATGGTGTCATAGTTAGGCATCGTGGGCTGTTGTGGGTAGTTATTGTAGGTTGGCATTGTCTTCCGTGTAGCACGTTACTGCTATCTTCAACTTAATGGTGCCCACTTTATCTGGGATGGAGTCTCCTCTCCATCTCTCCAGATTTGACATCACACTGGCTAGAGGAACCTGGTGTACCCGCCACCCGCCAGTAGCTGTCATTTGATTTGAACTGTCTAATCAGAGACTTCAACACATTAGTTCCCACAATGAGTTCATCAACCTGCCCATCAACAATAAGCACTGGGACTACATAACAGAAGCCATAAAGTTGAATTTTTAAGTCACACATGCCCACTGGGCTAGTTTGTTCCCACCACAACCCACCAGGATGATGTCTGAAGGAGCTAGAAAGTTCCCCTCTACCACTCCTGCCTCCCTCAACCGAGGTACAATATCTGCGCGCAGAGTAGTAGCCATGGACCCACTATCTAACATCCCCTTCAGCTCAACTTTATCCTGTACTAGCACAGTGGTGTAAAACAAACTGTCATTCTGATTGTGTTCTGAAAAATGACTGTGTTGTTCTTGGGTACTGACTCACAAAAGTAAGAATAAACAGATTGGATATCATCATCAGTGGAGAAAAAATAAGAATGCCCCACATTGCCCTCATTTAGCAGACGCTCTTATCCAGAGCGACTTACAGTTAGTGCATACGTTATTAATTTTTTTCATACCCCCCGTGGGAATCGAACCCACAACCCTGGCGTTGCAAACACCATGCTCTACGAACTGAGCCGGCCATTCCCTCCACTACCCTAGGCGACGCTGGTCCAATTGTGCGCCGCCCCATGGGTCTCCCGGTCGCGGCCTGCTACGACAGAGCCTGGATTCGAACCAGGATCTCTAGTGGCACAGCTAGCACTGCGATGTAGTGCCTTAGACCACTGCGCCACTCACAGACTGAGTATTGCTGACCAGAGCCTTCTCTAACAAAGTCAAAACTTTCTTTAACGTCCCACCCTCAGATACAGATGGTACCTGGTCTGGTTCACGGCCACATTGAGAAAAAGATGACACATTAGGTCTTTTCACAGGACCCACTCCCTCCTGAGGGCAGTCAAAAACAGCAGCAACCTGCTGTGAAAGTTGTGTTCTACATGCTTTACGTTCCCTTAACAGTTCATCCAACCGATCCTGTACCTCACTGGCTGTCCAGTCACGAATGGGTTTGCTCTTGAACACTTGGGCCAACTCTTTATCAGGACAGTTGCGTACAAACATGACTGCCAACTCTGAGCACTGATTGGGTAAGGTCCTGCCCTCACTCACAAGGTACTGTTCGGCTGCCTCTGCAGCTTTGTTAAGCCTAATCCAGAAATCTATTGGACCCTCATTAGCTTATGGTTTGATTGAATAGAAATCAGCTAATGGCATACCTGAGCAGACAGTATCCCCAAAGTGTTGCTTGAAAACACTGAACACCGCCTTAACATCTGTGACAACAAGGTTGTTACGCTTCCAGACTTTGGTCACATCCCGTGCCCTCCCCATGAGCCTAGACATCACCTCCCCAACATTCCCAGACCCAGTGTAACCCCTCTTCTCTAGGTAGACTTCCATTAACTCCTCCCACTCCAGGACAGAGTACTTATCTGAGCCATCACCCCTAAAAAGAGGTGGAGCACTAACATCTGACTTCACAACCAGATTCAGCTTGGACGCATCAATAAAGGTTGACCCACACTGCTCAGGCAGGGGAAACTGCTGGGGTTGGTGAGGGGGACGGGCAGGAGAAAGACTTGAAACCCCAGGCTGCAGTAAACTCGCTCTGATAGATTCTCCTATCTCTGAACCAATCTGCTTAATAAGGTCACTAAGCTGACTCGGAGGCATCCCATTATCACCGAGTACTGTGGATGATGGTACTTCAAAAGACAGAGGTGGGATACCCTGGTCAGGTGGAACAAACAGCCTACCCCTCCCAGTGCTTGCAAACTCAGGACTAGCAAACGCTCTACTCCCAGGAGCTGACTGTACAATTGGTGTAAATGGAAGGACACCCCTCCCTCTACCCACACTAAAATCCCCAGCATAACACGTCTTATGGATTTGAGAATCTTCCATGGCTCAACAGAGCACTAAAATACAATGTAATTTAGTGCATTTAAATACCCCAAAAAATTAATGCAATAAACAAATTCATCCAAAACATACAAATAAGCACGAATACCTGTATCTAATGAATATGCTACATTCACTTTCACTGTTTACAGTATATATTCACTTACGGTAAGCCATCAACAAATTCACATGCGCAGGTCGTGCACCTCATCCACATGCACAGCTCCGGCGGTCGGCTTGAGCTGACCAGTCGGCAGGTCACGTAATTAGGACACTGCCACAACTGGAATTCTGATGGTTGGATAATTTTTATTCGACCTGCACACGAAGAGACAACACACAATATGTTAGCTCTTGGTGCAGCCACAGCTCTCGGGCACCTTGCTAGTTGAAGGTCAGGCAAAAGAGAACAGGTGCTGCATGCACACATTCCGTGCCTAACAACACACTATACAATACAAGTAAAATGATATACAACATAATTCTGACAAAATAAATGACATACCTGTACACGAAGAGACAACACACAATAGCTTAGCCCTTGGTGCAGCCACAGCTCTCGGGCACCTGCGTGAGCACATAGAAACTCACTGTCTAATCAGAGACTTCAACACATTAGTTCCCACAATGAGTTCATCAACCTGCCCATCAACAATAAGCACTGGGACTACATAACAGAAGCCATAAAGTTGAATTTTTAAGTCACACATGCCCACTGGGCTAGTTTGTTCCCACCACAATCCACCAGGATAATGTCTGAAGGAGCTAGAAAGTTCCCCTCTACCACTCCTGCCTCCCTCAACCGAGGTACAATATCTGCGCGCAGAGTAGTAGCCATGGACCCACTATCTAACATCTCCTTCAGCTCAACTTTATCCTGTACTAGCACAGTGGTGTAAAACAAACTGTCTTTCTGATTAATTCTCATTGTGTTCTGAAAAATGACTGTGTTGTTCTTGGGTACTGACTCACAAAAGTAAGAATAAACAGATTGGATATCATCATCAGTGGAGGAAAAATAAGAATGCCCCACATTGCCCTCCTCAGAACGGAGGCTTTCTAGTTTTCCTGAGACCTGCCAGTCTGTCCACATCCAGGGTTCTGTCGCTGCCCAGCCTCACTACAGTCAAAGCTCATGTGGCCCGGAGAAAAGCACTTGACGCACAGCTGGTGCATCTGACAGTGAGCTTTGGTCCAGTGATTAGTGCTTCCACAGTCAGCGCACTCATGCTGACGTTTGTGGAACTGTTTACGGGGCCCTCTACATTTAACATGTTTAAGTCATTTAGCAGACGCTCTTATCCAGAGCGACTTACAGTTAGTGCATACGTAACTTTTTTTTTTCATACCCCCCGTGGGAATCGAACCCACAACCCTGGCGTTGCAAACACCATGCTCTACGAACTGAGCCGGCCATTCCCTCCACTACCCTAGGCGACGCTGGTCCAATTGTGCGCCGCCCCATGGGTCTCCCGGTCGCGGCCGGCTACGACAGAGCCTGGATTCAAACCAGGATCTCCAGTCCCCCAGGACTGTGTTGTGTTACCTGCTTGACAATAGTATTGATGTCCCCCAGGAGAGCAGCAGCAGGTTGCACGTTGTTCCCCATCTCCTCAGCACACAGATCAACCTTGACATTGACCTTGACATAAATAACGTATGTGGAACGTTACTACAACATACCAGCAACGACACGACAGGAAGAGCGCCGTGCGTGACACATGTAACAGCAGCTGGAGGAGTGGCCAAACCTCAAGCTAAACACAACAGAAATAACCAGGCACCACCACATAATGCTAAGGCTGACACACACACGTTCCCTTTTATAAACCGGGTGACTCGAGCCCTGAATGCTGATTGGCTGAAAGCTGTGGTATATCTGACCGTATAACATGGGTCACGTTGAGGGAGGAGGTCAGAGACCTGGCCGTGTTGTGCCAGGATAACAACCTCTCCCTCAACGTGACCAAGACAAATGAGATGATTGTGGACTACAGGAAAAAAAAGAGGACTGAGCACGCCCCCATTCTCATCGACGGGGCTGTAGTGGAACAGGTTGAGAGCTTCAAGTTCCTTGGTGTCCACATCACCAACGAACTATCATGGTCCAAACACACCAAGACAGTCGTGAAGAGGGCACGACAAAGCCTATTCCCCCTCAGGAGATTGAAAAGATTTGGCATGGGTCCTCAGATCCTCAAAAAATTATACAGCTGCACCATCGAGAGCATCCTGACTGGTTGCATCACCGCCTGGTATGGCAACTGCTTGGCCTCTGACCGCAAGGCACTACAGAGGGTAGTGTGTACGGCCCAGTACATCACTGGGGCCAAGTTTCCTGCCATCCAGGACCTCTATACCAGGCGGTGTCAGAGGAAGGCCCTCAAAATTGTCAAAGACTCCAGCCACCCTAGTCATAGACTGTTCTCTCTGCTACCGCACGGCAAGCGGTACCGGAGTGCCAAGTCTAGGTCCAAAAGACTTCTCAACAGCTTCTACCCCCAAGCCTTAAGACTCCTGAACAGCTAATCATGGCTACCCGGACTATTTGCACTGCCCCCCCACCCCATCCTTTTACGCTGCTGCTACTCTGTTAATTATTTATGCATAGTCACTTTAACTCTACCCACATGTACATATTACTTCAACTACCTCAACTAGCCGGTGCCCCCGCACATTGACTCTGCACCGGTACCCCCCTGTATATATAGCCTCCCTACTGTTATTTTATTTTACTTCTGCTCTTTTTTTCTCAACACTTTTTTTGTTGTTGTTTTATTTTTACTTTTTTGTTTAAAATAAATGCACTGTTGGTTAAGGGCTGTAAGTAAGCATTTCACTGTAATGTCTGCACCTGTTGTATTACGGCGCATGTGGCCAATAAAATTTGATTTGATTTGATTTGAAATTTATTTTGACTGTTCGAATTACGTTGGTAACCAGTTTATAATAGCAATAAGGCACCTCTGGGGTTTGTGGTATAGGGCCAATATACCACGGCTAAGGGCTGTATCGTCGAGGCACTCTGCGTTGCATCGTGCTTAAGAACAGCCCCTAGACGTGGTATATTGGCCATATACCACACCCCCTCGGGCCTTATTGCTTAAATATAGATGTACTGTACAGCACTAAGACAGCCATGACATTATTTGGAGAGACCACAAAGACTTATAGAGAAGCTATATAATTGATAGACTAAATCCAATAGACTGAGTCAAATACCTTTATACCTGGTTACAATGAAATGTAGTTCACTATGAAATGACCTGTGACTAGGGTTGCAAAATTACAGTTACTTTCCCCAAATTCCCAGAAATCCCTGTTGGAAGATTCCAGAAATCAGAACGGAATAAGCAGAAAATCTGGAATCCGAAAAAAAGAAGGAAAAAAAAGAAACCCTACTGGTGACCTTTGACCTAGCTGGATGACCTTTACTTGGGTGTCAAACCTGGGGGGAAGGCCAAAGTGCAGGATCCAGTTGAGTCTGGCACCAAGTAGGACCACAACATCAGACTGGAGCAGAGCTCTGCAGTCCCCACCAAGACCATAGAACCAGGAGGATAGGAAGAGGAGGAGGAGGAGGAAGAGAGGAGGAGGAGGATAGGAAGAGAGGAAACGGAGGATAGGAAGAGAGGAGGAGGAGAGCAGGGACAAAACAAAATGTAATGAAAAGAGGCTAGTTATAGGAGTAGTGTAGTTGTTTGATTGACACCAGTTTACATTGACATGACCTGGCCAGGAGAGACTAGTTATAGATAGGGATTTCAGGAGTTTCGTGGTCCGTTCAAATGGTCAGGGAAATTCTTGGTCCTACTTATACAGTCAATGGTCTGTACATGAATATGATGCCAGCTGAGAGAAGGAGAGGCTGACCTGGAGCGGGCAGCAGCAACACAGTTGGGGTGATCGTCAGGCAGCACCCCTTTACCCATGGGGGTGGGCAGGAAGGGCAGGTCACACCCCTCCACCAGCTCCTTCAGAGCCCCCTCTGCTCTTCAATGGGCTGCACCTGCAGAGGGACACAGACAGAGGGCACTGCCACACGGATTTCAACAGACTGGTCTTCACAACTGGGATGCATTCAGCTGAGCAAAACGTTGTGCAACGTTCAGATAGAAATATAGCATGTAGAACGAACGTGCCTCTCAGACAGGTAGAATGAGAAATCATGTCAACAACATTTGTCGACTGAACGTGGCCCAGTTTTCAACTGAACCGTGGTACAGTGCTATATGTGTTACAGTGCGTCTCAGCTGGCTATTGATCTCTCTTGGACAGACGCACGTAACATAACTGGAAGTAGCGTCTGTCAACAGAATGGGATGTGACAACTTTGTTCCGGTACGCTGATTTTTCACCACTAATCATTTGGACAAATCCCGATTTCGCAGGTGCTCGCATCTTTTCAATTTCAGAACGGGAGGGGACATTTGGCCCATAAACTTGCCGGAAACTTGCAGAGAGTTTCCGTTTAGGGGGGTGGAGAGTTCGCAAGTGGCGTTAGTATCTTTCTCTTAACATCTCCCCAGACCTTATCCAAGTATCTGACGCAATTATGCAAGATTTTAGTTCTGTTTCCCCCAGATTATCTGGCTATTAAAAAAGCAATGCCTACCTTTGCCAATGATGAGTAAAGTCCATTTGGCTCCTTTCAGGACCGCCAGTGCTTCTGTGATCACCATATGGTCAGCCATACTCACAGGAGGAGGTGGACTACAGGGCACCTCTCTGACAAAGGAAATAATAAATAATAGGTCAAACATTAAACATGTTACCTAGCAACTTTATTGCATATGTAAATAAACCATGAAGGTCTATCGAGGCTTATTGCTATTCTCTGATGAGAATATTTTGATATAGTGCTATATTTTCTAAGTAATTTAATTTCTGGTTCACTTCAGACGTTAAAAGGTATAACAAGATAAAATAAAAATGACTACGGTGATGTGAATTCAGAGGTATACATATTCAACAGTAACACATTAGTATACATTTTAAATGGATGAAAGACAGTGATGGCCACTAACCTGGCTCTGCTCCTGTCCAATTTAGCATTGACCATGTCCCCAGATATGTCTACGTATACAGCACCTGGACGTCCATACATGCTAGTGCGTGCTGCCTTAGACATACCAAACACCCTTAAATTCAGATCAATTAAGGCTGTGCTGTGCTCTTATGAAGCAGTTAAGGTACCTTGCTAAGCTGGAAAATTAGAGGTCAGAAAAAAGACAATTGCAGGTGATACCAAATGATATGAAGAGGACTACACAGAGGGAGTCAGAGTAGACTGTATACCTTCTCTACCACTGAGGAGATCATATCCAGACTGCTAGACCTAGCAGAGAACTTACTGTACAATCTGCATGCCTCCACCTGACAGAGAAAGAGGACCACAAATAACAAATTATTTCCTCTTTCAGCAATTAAACTGCTAGGGCCAGTTTCCCAGACAGAGATTCTCTATTGAGTTTGCTTTTTAGGCCATGACTAGGCTTAATCTGTGTCCTGGGAAACAACCCCCTAATGTTCAAAAGTCATAAATATCATGGTTCAATCGGTACCTGTGGAAACTCTTGAAACGCCCCAGTGGTCTCTTGGTTTTGATCGGAGGAGCCTCCAATAACAATCACAGGCCTACAGAGAGAGAGGTATCACACAATGACATCAACTGACAATCTGAGATAGTTTGGAGTCCTCAGATCATTTTTTGCAGTGTGCGGATAGCATCCCTTCTTTTGAAAGGACCACTGAACATGAGTAGTAGGGTCTTCTGTTTGTGGAGTTCTAGCATACCAGCAGTTCATGTTAGCGTTGGCCATTCCACCAAGTGCATGGATGAGTCCCGGTCCAGACACAACCAGACACGCACCTGGACTGGAGAGGAACAGACAGACAGAGGGACAGACAGGAAGACAGGCAGACAGACACATAAAGGGTCAGACAGACAGGCAGACATAATTAGCAATGCAAAAAAGCTATGAAACTGACCCTCACACACTACACGCTCCTGTAGTCTATGTACGGGTAGTTAATATCACATGATTTGGGGAGAGCTGGTTTAGTAATAAAAAGGTGGCTTATGGCTTGTTCATTGCGCATTCCCACATACTTGATTCCTGAGGCTTGAGCTGCCTTAGCTACTTCAATGACTGGAACACCAACTATTCCAAACATATATTCTACATTCTGTAGAGAGTTACATGTAGATACAGTATATTTACCTTTTTTTAAACATTTTTAGTCATTTAGCAGACGCTCTTATCCAGAGCGATTTACAGTTAGTGAGTGCATACATTTTCATACTGAATTGTATATGAATTGTTACAATGTAGTTTAGATTTTCTTTGCATTGACACACACATTGGCATGCATCAACAAGGGTGTTAACATATACTATTCCACATAAACATCTAAATGTTTTTCTACAACAATATTAATAGTTAGCTATACCAGTGCAATGACCTATGGCACACTTTCACAACTCATAGTGTTACATTCTCACTGCCAAGGACATGATCAGCGACTAATATATTATTAGCAACACGGTTACACAGTATAACACTGTTTTATATATATTGCACACACTTCACCTGAGCTTTTAGTGCCTCTGCAATGAGCTGAGCCCCAGTCACATCTTCCATTATTATTGTCGAGAAATCTGTTCAAAGTGCAAACGCGGTTAGCAATGATTTCTTGGACTTGTTGTTCAGTAGCTTATAAATCGTGTTTAGATCTCTTGCAAATCATTAGTTTTGTCTGCTTTCCAGCATGCATTACATGAGTAGCTTTTTCTTCTTCAGTGGGGTTTATAGGCAGTTGGCATCCAACGTTATGGTGCATTACTGCCCCCTATTGTACAGAAGTGTGGACATGAGCCGTGCAATAGCAGTCATGAATATTTAATAAACTAGTAGCATTTTTCTTTTTTATTGCAAGAAATACATAATAAGCCCTCATTATGTGTTTATAACTGCACTTTACTTAACACTTAACTCAGTTAAGTCATTATGAGTGTATGACAGTATGAAAAAAAAAATGTATGCACTCACTAACTGTAAGTCGCTCTGGATAAGAGCTTCTGCTAAATGACTAAAATGTAAAATGTAAATGACTTGAGTGTATGCATTATAGATATAGGCTTCATAGAAAGTGTTACAAATGTTCTCCTGTCATCTTATAGGAGATCCATTCATGGATTTAGTTATGGCTTGAGAATGTGACTGGTCTACGGAGTTCTCCTTTATGTCTGTCTTTATATGTGACAACAACTTTTCTGTATTATGTGTATTTCCACAATCAATAATCATAAACGGTACTTCACTATGAATACTTTTGACTATGTGGTTTGAAGTACTTTACCGTTATCTTGCACATACATGAAGACTACTATAGACAGAAATCAATGCAGTAATGTTTTATTAAATAAAGGCTCTGATTAAAATATCATATTAATAAAATCAGGCATTTGGCTAATTCTTCTTCCCAGAAGCTCCTGTGAATGGTTTGGAGATGGCTCTGGAGAGAGCGTGTAACACCCTGACTATGAGTGGGCGTTTACGGGACTGGGACTCCTGGGGAGCAGGGGCCGGTGTGGTTGTCAGGTCCTCCTTGGGTGGGGAAGTGGATGGAACCTCTGGAACCTCACACTCAGCATCTGTCATGAGAACATTTCATAATCAGAAAATGAATGTGTGTGTTTGTGTCTGTCCGTCTGTCCGTCTGCCTGTCCGTCTGTCTGCCTGTCTGCCTGTCTGTCCGTCTGCCTGTCTGTCCGTCTGTATGCCTGTCTGCCTGTCTGTCTGTCTGTCCGTCAGTCTGTCTGTCCGTCTGTCTGTCTGCCTGTTTGCCTGTCTTTTTGTCTGCCTGTATGTCTGTCTGCCCGTCCATCTGCCTGTCAGTCTGCCTGTCTGTCTGCATGTCTGTCCGTCGGTCTGCCTGTATCTGTTGTCACTGTTTTAACAAGCTTGTCATAGGGTGATACATCAATATGACATTATCGATGCTTATCACTTACCCTGTGAAATATGAGTCTCTCTGAGATGTTTGGTAGGCAGCGCATCCTGTTCAGGGTGTCTCTTCGGTTCCCCTTTTGTCTTGAACAGCTGTTGACAAAACACATCAGGACAACTGAGCCTGTGTAAAATACAGAGTGTGCATCCTAAAAGGCACCCTATTCGCTACGTAAGGCACTACTTTTGACAAGGGCCCAGAGAGCTCTGGTAAAAAGTCGTGCACTATATAGGGAATAGGGTGCCATTTGGGACTCTCCCATGTGTATTAGGATTGCATTACAGCGTCCTCACTCAACCTCCTAAAGACAATGACAACAGTTTTGTTCTAATGCTGAGAGACAATAGGGGTGTAGTGAATCTGTAGGGTAAATTTCAGCCCTGCCTTACAGAGGTAATCTCAAAACACAGAGCACCCTACCTTAATCATGATCTTTGGAAACTTATGCATTTTCGGTAGGAAACGCCACTTCCTGTTCTTCTTAGTCTCTTCCCCTCTGGCAGAGGGAAGACGGGCCATGCCGTCAGCCTTTACATCAGCCGGGCTAAGGCTCCTGGCAGGGAATTCCTCAGTAGCATTAAGGTCAGCTACAACACCATGAGTGATGTTACTTGTGGCATTGCTGGTGTCTGAGTGAGAAGAGCACACTAGTGTGACCGACCTGTGTACAATAACTGGGAGAAGAGGACGCAGCCATTGAAGTCAGTCACTGCATCCCAAATGGCATTCTCTTCACTTTATAGTGCACTACTTTTGACCAGGGCCCATAGGGTCTGGTCAAAAGTAGTGCACTAAATATGGAAGAAGGTGCCATTTTGGACACAACCAGTGAATTTCACATCATAAAACGCAATGTATTGAGCATCATGTTACAATTAAGTCCTATGCAGATGAAAATAGGTACTTTCACTTACCATCCTCCATTGTAGACTTGGACACATAAGTCAGGCTGTCCATCACCACGTCTGTCATCAACTTGATGACCTGATCCAAAACCATTTCAGCCGATGGTGGCATAGGCCTTCCCATACACTGCCCCAGGAGTCTCCTAACAGAAGTCTGGGCAAAGTTGTAAATGAGCTCTGAGGCATCGTCCTTTGACAGCTTCCTCAGGGCTGGTTTAGGCAGCGCTGGTTGAGAGAGGCTTCTGTGGCCAACCATGGATTGAAGCTGGTGGTTTATGGTTATCTCCTGAATGAGACCATGGACCTTTGCGATCAGGTTGCCAGATGCACCTTGAAGGGCTTCAACTGACAGGAGCCTATCCAGATGTTCTTCTGCTGAAGTCATCTCTGGGTCGTCCGTCTTCAATGTGTCAATTATAGTTTTCACTATGATATTGGTGTCAGATATGTTTATTTCTTGTTGGCTCACAAGCGTTGACCGTGAACCTGTCTCGTCCATTGCGATAGAGGTATGGGATTCTGTCCTTGTGATTTCATCGGCAGCGCTCATGTCAGGCAACTGGTCAAGGCTCTCCAGTACAGAGTCTAACATGTTAGTGGCTATCAGACACTCCTCACTTGCAATCTGCCCAACAGATGAACTCTCAGAGTTGGCCACTCTACACTTGATCACATTTAGGATCAAGCTGAGCGTCTTCTTTGCAGTTTTGCTAAAGCCTTCTTGGCTGACTGCCACTGTTACGTCTTTTAGAGCCACAAGAGGTTTGCAACTTTCACTCAATCCACTGCCGTGGAGAGGAGAGGCTCTCTTCAAACTGTTGTTGCTCACAACTGACATACTCCTGGTGGGCAGAGTGACATCCTCACTGCATGTGTCAATTATATGGTGGTCTGTTGAAGAGCCACTCGAAGACACAAGGGCTTTAGACCTTTTAGCCAAACATACTTTTGACAAAGGCTTCTCACTTCTCACAGACGGAGGGCGGCTCCTGTCCTCAACAAGAGCAGTGTCAGCGGACTTAGAATGTCTGAGTGTCTCCACAGGGGCGGAGTCCAGCACATATTTGGCTGTGGTGACTGACACTGGTGGAAAAGAGAAAAAGATGTTCAGTCTATCCTTTACTCTGTGGTACATGGTTTGAGCAGCATCCAATAAGTTGTCAAAGACAACTCTGGGTTTGAGCTGGAACTCCAGCTTTTTCTCTCCTAGTGGGAAGGAGTCTGCGTCGTCCACAGTGTACTGGGATACACTTTCAAGGTCTTGCATGATAATATTTACTATATCTTCGGCTGTAGAAACCGCATGGTGTGAGAAGGTGGTGCTAGGCATGCTCTGTAGCAAAGAATGGCTGGCTTTGCTAGCAGCTCTGAGAATGGTCTCACTCACAATGTGTTTGGCCTTAGCTCGGAACTCAGCACTGTGAAAGCTCTGGATGGAAATGTTAGAGGTTCTGCTGGCTGCACTAAGAGATCGCGTGAGTGTGGCAATCTCGGCTGATGTCACATCACTTGAAATGGTGAGGTCCTCCAATTTCGAAATTATCGAGTCCAACTTCTGGTTGAAGTCGAAGGATGAATTTGACGTGCTCTCCCCAACGGAAGCGGAGCAGTCTTCCTTTGAAGTGTCCACCCTCAGCACCGAGATCACCTGTTTGATTACCCCTTTAGTGCAGGTGTCGAGGGTGAGCTGGTAGGCTGAGGCTGGGGACTTAGAAGGGTCTTACTGTCTGTCTTCTGTACAGGAGACACTGCCAAAGTGGCCTCAGTTACAGGAGATTCCTGCACAGTGGCCTCAGTTACAAGTAGTCCAGTTGCAGAAAGATCGATTTGCACAGGAGTATTTTTTCCCTCAGTGAGATGGTGGGAGGTGAACAGCTTCCTTAGTTTGTCCAGGGTTTTGGTATAAATCTTCTGGGAACCTGAACTCACTTCCACCCAGAACATTTTGCGACCTGATTTCGTACGCATGGAGGCCTTATTGACCTCAGATACCTCATGCAGGTCGGAAATAATTCCACCAAAGAGATCAGAGGATGCCTCCTCAATATTCTCTGAGGAAACATGGACAGATAGGATTTCCGACAGTTTCCCACAAGTGTCGGTTTTATCCAGCGCAGCAGTATATGTCACAGCTGCATCCTGAATGACCTGAGTGATGCATTGCTCAGCTTTGACAATATACTCCTCCACTGGTTGACCATGGAGGATGTCAACTTTATCAGCAGGGAGCTCCTTCTGAATACTCACATTCTCCTCTGATGGGCATGGGTTGTTGAAGATAATGCTCTCAGTGACCATCTTAGAGGAGGCGAGAGATGAGTCGAGAAGCAGAGATCTGTATATTGTCGAGGTGGACATCTCTGGGTGCTTTATCACAGCAGCCTCCTCCAAAATGGCCGACGGGCCCTGGAGGATGTCAGAGATATCCATGTCCTCAATGGTCTCTACCAGAGACGATAGTAGGTCTCTGGCTGCCAGGTTGGTAGGTCTCTGGTTCTCAAGCTCTGTTTTGATTGCTTGACAGGCAGTTGCCAGAGCAACAACAGAGCGAGAACACAACTGCTTCAAGGTGGAGTCAGAAAAAGATGATGACAGATCTGTCATGGACATGGTGGAGAGTTGACTCTCAGAGACAAATGGGCTGAGTTTGACAGACACCTGTCTGACCAAGTCCCCAGCAAGAGCTCTCATATCTATTGCTCCACTAGCTGAGTTGTGGGAGCAGGCACTCTGTGGCCTTGACAGGTTCCTGTTATCCAAAAATCCTGTTATCCAAAAAACCTCAAGTACAAGATCCACAACATCGGATGACACTTCTGTCACTCTGTTGTCGGACAGAAATGTACTTGGATGAATGGTGCCTGCATTCACAGTCCAGTCGCAAATGGAGTTGTTGGACTGACTCTGGACTAGTGGAACTAGACAGGTTTCACTTGGACCTTGGCCAAAGAGCTCTGCCATTTTGAGCAGAACTGATCTTAAGACCTTTGACTTGGAAATGTTCAGCAGTGGGTCGTTGTTGGACAGTCTGGTGGATGGTCTGCTAGCCGATCTGTGAACCACTAGGCTTTGTATTTCTGCCGAAATGGCAGTTAGAAAATAGGTCAAGGGGCTGGACGCTCTCCCCTCATTTCCTCCGTTGGCTTTAGCCTTGATGATGCTATCTATGATGATGACTATGACCTGTCCAGCCAGAGGACCCAAGATGGCCTCAAGCTCCCTCTCTAACTCAAGGGGAGACTTGTGGCCGAGCGCAATATGCTCTATGGCATGGGAATACATCTTAGAAGTCGCCATGCTTAGCATCTCTTGGGCAAACTGTTGACTTGCTGAGATACTTCCAGTCAGCAGAACTAGAGTTCCCTGACTGACACTTCGCATTAGCTCAGCCAATCTGGAGTTGAGAAGGTTTATAACCAACTCGACAATACCCATCATAAACTTGCCGTCCGTTGACATTTTGCTAGGTCTGTATTTCTCCTGTCTACTCCGTTTGGGCAGCGGTACGATGTCACCCTGCGACTGGCCGCTCTGGACCATGTCGAAGACAGAGTCCTCAGAGATGCCAAACACAGATCTCAGTGGTGCTGAGTGTTGTCTGTGTCTCATCTCTCTATCGCCACCCTCAGGTGAGGAGACATATCGCTCTTCGTTCTCACTTAGCAAAGAGGTCATGGACCTGCAGAATGCACAACATAAATGAATAGTATATGGTAACAAAATAAAAAATATGATCCAAGAATTTGGGACACAAACTCAACCTTGTTATTATTATTCAAAGGAAGCATTGTGAACCATCTCAAACCACACTCAGAGCAAACATTAACATTCAGAGTTTGTGGAGAGGAGGTACCTGTGAGAGGAGGGGATAGGGCTAGGTACCTGTGAAAGGAGGGGATAGGGCTAGGTACCTTTGAGAGGCGTGGATAGGGGTAGGTACCTGTGAGAGGAGGGGATAGGGCTAGGTACCTTTGAGAGGCGTGGATAGGGGTAGGTACCTGTGAGAGGAGGGGATAGGGGTAGGTACCTGTGAGAGGAGAGGATAGGGCTAGGTACCTTTGAGAGGAGGGGATAGGGCTAGGTACCTGTGAGAGGAGAGGATAGGGCTAGGTACCTTTGAGAGGAGGGGATAGGGCTAGGTACCTGTGAGAGGCATGGATAGGGCTAGGTACCTGTTAGAGGCATGGATAGGGCTAGGTACCTGTGAGAGGCATGGATAAGGCTAGGTACCTGTGAGAGGCGTGGATAGGGCTAGGTACCTGTGAGAGGAGGTGATAGGGCTAGGTACCTGTTAGAGGCATGGATAGGGCTAGGTACCTGTGAGAGGAGGGGATAGGGCTAGGTAACTGTGAGAGGAGGGGATAGGGCTAGGTACCTGTGAGAGGCGTGGATAGGGGTAGGTACCTGTGAGAGGAGGGGATAGGGCTAGGTACCTGTGAGAGGCGTGGATAGGGGTAGGTACCTGTGAGAGGAGGGGATAGGGGTAGGTACCTGTGAGAGGAGGGGATAGGGCTAGGTACCTGTGAGAGGAGGGGATAGGGCTAGGTACCTGTGAGAGGAGGGGATAGGGCTAGGTACCTGTGAGAGGCGTGGATAGGGGTAGGTACCTGTGAGAGGAGGGGATAATGCTAGGTACCTGTGAAAGGAGGGGATAGGGCTAGGTACCTTTGAGAGGCGTGGATAGGGGTAGGTACCTGTGAGAGGAGGGGATAGGGCTAGGTACCTTTGAGAGGCGTGGATAG
This sequence comes from Coregonus lavaretus, assembly GCF_964263955.1. Lineage (NCBI taxonomy): Eukaryota > Metazoa > Chordata > Actinopteri > Salmoniformes > Salmonidae > Coregonus > Coregonus lavaretus. The sequence goes on from NW_028162537.1 coordinate 20,912, forward strand.
GGGTAGGTACCTGTGAGAGGAGGGGATAGGGGTAGGTACCTGTGAGAGGAGGGGATAGGGCTAGGTACCTGTGCGAGGAGAGGATAGGGCTAGGTACCTTTGAGAGGAGCGGATAGGGCTAGGTACCTGTGAGAGGCATGGATAGGGCTAGGTACCTGTTAGAGGCATGGATAGGGCTAGGTACCTGTGAGAGGCGTGGATAAGGCTAGGTACCTGTGAGATGCGTGGATAGGGCTAGGTACCTGTGAGAGGAGGGGATAGGGCTAGGTACCTGTGAGAGGAGGGGAAAGGCGTGGGAGTGCGTGTGCTGCAGGCAGTTCTGGCGCTGGTGCACCTGCTGGGTCCTCCACTACAGCTGAATCTGACGCTGTGGCCAAGAGAGGTCACCTCTCCTGCCTCATTACTTCCTGATCCAGAAGAGCTTGGCGAATCAGAGAGCTCTATCTGCATGGTGAGGTCAAGGGCGGGAACAACCACAGTGGATGTAGACTCCATCACCCATGCTACAATATCCATGCACTTGGCACTAAACTCATGTCTGCTCATCTGCAATGTTAAAAGACCATACAGAGTTAGTTTGTTAAAGGGGCTGCACTGATATAAAATGTAGAACCATTTACTCAAGCTAGTCAATTAAAGCAGTGGTTCAGGATTAAAGGTCCTGCAGGATTTCCACAAATGAATGTTTGGTCCATTTTACCAACATTAACTACTTTAGAGGTGACTATAACTCACCCCGGCACGCATATTCTCACTCAGCAGATTCCAATGGCTGAAAAGTAAATAAATGCAAGTACACAATGAACTACATGACATTACCTCTATTATCTTAGACTATGTTATGGATGGACATTACCTCTATTATTTTAGATTACGTTATGGATGGACATTACCTCTATGATTTTAGATTACGTTATGGATGGACATTACCTCTATTATTTTAGATTACGTTATGGATGGACATTACCTCTATTATTTTAGATTACGTTATGGATGGACATTACCTCTATTATTTTAGATTACGTTATGGATGGACATTACCTCTATTATCTTAGATTACGTTATGGATGGACATTACCTCTATTATCTTAGACTACGTTATGGATGGACCTCTATGGAACTAGGCCACACCCAGACATCCCTGATTGGTTATTTGGTCCGTTGAGTCCTTTGTATTGGCCCGAGACTATGGGAGACTCTCAATCTCCTCGCCTCCTTCTCAAAACCCATTGGATGAGAAGGTCAGAAGGGCGGGACCTCTGGCTTTCTCATCCAATGGGTTTTGAGAAGAGAGGACACGAGGAGTATGCAATTGAGATAGGGAACATATCTATGGGATGCATGGGGAAGCCAAAGAGCAACTTACTCGTCCTTCATGTCCTGCACAAAGGTGTGTAGGTCTGGGTAGCTTCTCTTTCCCCTGCTGAGGGTGAGGCTGGTCTGGGAAGTTTCATCCTTGTGGGTCACGGTAGTGAAGGTCACCACTGCAGCCTGATGGCGACAACAGAAAGCAGAGTTAGGCTGTAATTCAATTTTGCGTCATTAAAACACAAAATATCTCAATGAAATGTCATACATGTAATAGAAAAATACATCAAATACATCAACTTGTCCGAGAGAGATTTACATGGTTACAAAAACGTCACGCCACTTTTTTCCAAGATGGCGAAGTAGTGCAGTCCTGTTTCTGTCGTGTGTCTGTAAATAGCCTGTAAATACCCTGTTTTTTGTATTTTTCGTACATATTTCCCTATCAGACTTTTCATCCTTCTACAAAATATACTTTCCTGCAACCCGCCTCACTCAATGTGGAACGGATTCTATTATCGACTTACCTTTATCTAGAATCTAGAATCTCCAGTTGAAACTAGCTAGCCAGCTAACTAGCTACTTGCTATTAGCCACAGCTAGCGGTGTTTCACCCAGAACATTGGATTTTTTCCCGCGGGATTAATTTTAATCACTGGACATTGATCACCGGATATTCGGCCAGTCTGCACAGCGCGTTATCGACCCAGAACATATCAGTTTTTCCGCCGGAATCACTGAATCACTGGACCTTTAACTCCGGATTCATCGCTACCAGCTAGCTACCACCAGCCAGCTACAACAAAACGGACGCTGTGGTCTGGCTAATCATCCTGAGCTAGGCCCATCGCCCATCTCCCGGCTATCTACCTCTCTGTCAACCGGACGGGACCACCTAGTGTTGACACGGAGCCCCGCCGATCCTACACGACTGGTCTGCCGACGAAATCGTCTGATGTGGTTACGACGTTAACCACGAAGATTCCATCCATCTGCTAGCCCTGGCCCGCTAGCACACGCTAGCCGTGGCCTCTTACTAGTGCTTCACCACCGGACCTTATGATAACTCAGATATACAGCTGATATCTGCTGGACTGTTCCTTTTTACGGTACTACATCCTGTTTATGTTTAGCCTCAGCCCAAACATGGTTAGTTTATTGTTGTTTTGGTTATTTCTAATTGTACTATATCACTGTAGACCCCCCAGCCTAGCTAAACCTGCCTTAGATAGCTCCTTTGCACCTTCCCCTATACACGCGGAGACCGACTCAATTGATGACTCCAGCGATGCTATCTCTTTCATTGTTACCCAACGCTTAGGTTTACCTCCACTTTACTCATATCCTTCCATATCCTTGTCTGTACATAATGCCCTGAATCTTTTCTATAACACCCGGAAATCTGCCCCCTTTATTCTATGTACCCAACGCACTAGAAGACCAGTTCTTAAAGCCTTTAGCCGTATCCTTATTCTAGTCCTCCTCTGTTCCTCTGGTGATGTAGAGGCTAACCCAGGCCCTGCAGCCCTCAGTATCACTCCTACTCCCCAGGCGCTATCATTTGATGACTTCTGTAATCGCAAAAGTCTTGGTTTCTTGCACATAAATATCAGAAGTCTACTTCCTAAGTTTGAGTTATTCACTGCGTTAGCACACTCTGCCAGCCCTGATGTTCTAGCAGTGTCTGAATCCTGGCTCAGGAAGGCCACCAAAAATTCTGAAATGTCCATCCCCAACTATAACATTTTCCGTCTAGATAGAACTGCCAAAGTTGGTGGAGTTGCAATCTACTGTAGAGATAGCCTGCAGAGCTCTATCATACTATCCAGGTCTGTGCCCAAACAGTTTGAGCTTCTACTTCTAAAAATCCACCTTTCCAGAAATAAGTCTCTCACTGTTGCCGCTTGCTACAGACCCCCCTCAGCCCCCAGCTGTGCCCTGGACACCATATGTGAATTGATTGCCCCCCATTTATCCTCAGAGTTTGTACTGCTTGGTGACCTAAATTGGGATATGCTTAATACCCCAGCCATCCTACAATCCAAGCTAGATGCCCTCAACCTCACGCAAATTATCAACGAACCTACCAGGTACAACCCTAAATCCGTAAACATGGGTACCCTCATAGATATCATCCTGACTAACATACCCTCTAAATACACCTCAGCTGTCTTCAACCAGGATCTCAGCGATCACTGCCTTATTGCCTGCGTCCGTAACGGGTCCGCGGTCAAACGGCCACCCCTCATCACTGTCAAACGCTCCCTAAAACACTTTAGCGAGGAGGCCTTCCTAATTGACCTGGCCCAGGTATCCTGGATGGATATAGATCTCATTCCGTCAGTAGAGGATGCCTGGTTGTTCCTTAAAAGTAATTTCCTCTCAATCTTAAATAAACATGCCCCATTCAAAAAATACAGAACTAAGAACCGATATAGCCCCTGGTTCTCCTCAGACTTGACTGCCCTTGACCAGCACAAAAACATCCTGTGGCGTACAGCATTAGCATCAAATAGCCTCCGCGATATGCAACTTTTCAGGGAAGTTAGGAACCAATATACACAAGCAGTCAGGAAAGCAAAGGCTAACTTTTTCAAACAGAAATTTGCATCCTGTAGCACTAACTCCAAAGTTTTGGGACACTGTAAAGTCCATGGAGAATAAGAGCACTTCCTCCCAGCTGCCCACTGCACTGAGGCTAGGAAACACTATCACCACCGATAAATCTACAATAATCGAGAATTTCAACAAGCATTTTGCTACAGCTGGCCATGCTTTCCATCTGGCTACCACTAACCCGGCCACCAACTCTGCACCCTCTGCTGCAACTTGCCCATGCCCCCCCCCGCTTCTCCTTCACACAAATTCAGACAGCTGATGTTTTGAAAGCGCTGCAAAATCTGGACCCCTACAAATCAGCTGGGCTAGACAATCTGGACCCTTTCTTTCTAAAACTAGCCGCCGAAATTGTCGCAACCCCTATTACTAGTCTGTTCAACCTCTCTTTCATAACGTCTGAGATCCCCAGAGATTGGAAAGCTGCCGCGGTCATCCCCCTCTTCAAAGGGGGTGACACTCTAGATCCAAACTGCTACAGACCTATATCCATCCTGCCCTGCCTTTCGAAAGTATTCGAAAGCCAAGTTAACAAACAGATCATCGACCATTTCGAATACCACCGTACCTTCTCCGCTATGCAATCCGGTTTCCGAGCTGGTCACGGGTGCACGTCAGCCACGCTCAAGGTCCTAAACGATATTATAACCGCGATTGATAATAGACAGTACTGTGCAGCCGTCTTCATCGACCTGGCCAAGGCTTTCGACTCTGTCAACCACCGCATTCTTATTGGCAGACTAAATAGCCTTGGTTTCTCAAATGACTGCCTCGCCTGGTTCACCAACTACTTCTCAGATAGAGTTCAGTGTGTCAAATCGGAGGGCCTGTTGTCTGGACCTATGGCAGTCTCTATGGGGGTGCCACAGGGTTAAATTCTTGGGCCGACACTTTTCTCCGTGTATATCAATGATGTCGCTCTTGCTGCTGGTGACTCTCAGATCCACCTCTACGCAGACGACACCATTTTGTATACATCTGGCCCTTCATTGGACACTGTGTTAACAAACCTCCAAACGAGCTTCAATGCCATACAACAATCCTTCAGTAGCCTTCAACTGCTCTTAAACACTAGTAAAACTAAATGCATGCTTTTCAATCGAACGCTGCTAGCACCCGCCCACCCAACTAGAATCACCACTCTCGACGGGTCTGACCTAGAGTATGTGGACAACTACAAATATCTAGGTGTCTGGTTAGACTGTAAACTCAACTTCCAGACTCACATAAAGAATCTCCAATCCAAAGTTAAATCTAGAATCGGCTTCCTATTTCGCAACAAAGCCTCCTTCACTCATGCTGCCAAACATGCCCTCGTAAAACTGACTATCCTACCGATCCTTGACTTCGGCGATGTCATTTACAAAATAGCCTCCAACACTCTACTCAGCAAACTGGATGTAGTCTATCACAGTGCCATCCGTTTTGTCTCCAAAGCCCCATACACTACCCACCACTGTGACCTGTACGCTCTTGTTGGCTGGTCCTCACTACATGTTCGTCGTCAAACCCACTGGCTCCAGGCCATCTATAAATCACTGCTAGGCAAATCCCCGCCTTATCTTAGCTCATTGGTCACCATAGCAGCACCCACCCGTAGTCTGCGCTCCAGCAGGTATATCTCACTGGTCATTCCCAAAGCCAACACCTCCTTTGGCCGCCATTCCTTCCAGTTCTCTGCTGCCAATGACTGGAACGAATTGCAAAAATCTCTGAAGCTGGAGACTCTTATCTCCCTCAATAACTTTAAGCATCAGTTGTCAGAGCACCTTACCGATCACTGCACCTGTACACAGCCCATCTGAAATTAGCCCACCCAACTACCTCATCCCTATATTGTTATTTATTTTGCTCTTTTGCACCCCAGTATCTCTATTTGCACATAATCTCTTGCACATCTAGCATTCCAGTGTTAATACTATTGTAATTATTCTGCACTATAGCCTATTTATTGCCTTACCTCCATAACTTGCTACATTTGCACACACTGTATATATATTTTCTGTTGTATTTCTGACTTTATGTTTTTTTTACCCCATATGTAACTCTGTGTTGTTTTTATTGCACTACTTTGCTTTATCTTGGCCAGGTCGCAGTTGTAAATGAGAACCTGTTCTCAACTGGCTTACCTGGTTAAATAAAGGTGAAATAAATAAAAATTAAATAAAAATAAAAGCCTACACGAAATACAGCCCTTATTTTATGTGTTTCTAAAATCGCCTATGGGAAAAATTAATGGTGGAAAAACGATTGGAACCATTTCCCTGTTTGACCGCTAGGTTTTATGGGTATTATCACACCTCCACTGTAACACTCTATAGAGGGGTTGGTTGTTTAGCAACAAAACTGGCATGCAACTATGGGGCAAAATAGACAGGGTTTGACTTAGACAACATGTAAACTATATTTAGTCTCTAAATGTTTAATGCAAACATAAATACATTTGAACAATGAACTCGTCTCAAATACATTGTTACAGTTGTTGTTGGTTAGCTAGGTAGCGAATTTTAGTCATTGCATAGACATGATATCAGTCAAAACACCTCAAAACAAGACATGGTATCAATAACACCATACAACGAGCTGAAACATGCCATAGAGCTACGATTCCCCACATGGCAGCTTGTTGTTAGCTGAGGTACAGAATCATAACAAGATACACGACTTCCGGCCATCGATGCGCGAGCATCATTTTCGTGACGTCAGCCAACCCTTCTATGGCTCCTGGTCAAAAGTAGTACACTAGCCTACATAGGGAACAGGGTGCCATTTTGGACAATTTATGAAGGTGCTGTCATAACCTTTGACCCCCATTTGACCCTACTGTACCTTTAGCCAACTCTCATGACTCCCCGGCCATATACTTTCTAGTTTGATATTACAGCATGAATAGCACATTATTTCATTTGTTAAACAATATTTAATCCACAGTAATTAATATAATTGAAGATTTAAAAATAAATAACATGTCTACCTTGAACTCTTTATTCTCCATCTCCTTGCAAAATCAGCACATTTCCTTGCCAAAATGAACGCGCATCCAGAGCGAAAACAAACGCAATCCTCCAGCACTAGGGAGGATTAGACTGAACTGCTCCAGCGGTTTTTGATCAGTTTCAACATTTATCAGTGATGACGTAACAATGACCTGTACAGATTTGACGCACTTTCGATCTCGTGCTGATGCAACACTCTGTGTTGTTGAAAGCTCATGTATGGAAATCCTGCGAGTTGTAAACAAATGTAGGCTATTGTTGCCCTTAAAACTGTAATGTTGAGGACGCCATGAAAAATAAAATACATAACCCACACCGTTAGGCCAAGGTACATGCAATATTCATCACTTTGCCAATAGACTTCTTGTTCCTTGTATGTAGCCTTTCTTTTGGGATTAGCACCACTGTCACCTAGAAATTGATACTGCGGTTGTCACATAAAACAGATAACCCATAGTTCATTATTAAATAACATAACTCATTTCTTTATTTTATTACTCATAAAATATACAGCAATCTTCAGATACTGAAAGAATTAATGGGAGTTTCGAATTCAGTCACTATTTCATATGTACATGCTAGTTTCATCCTTTTAAAGAAAAAAAAGGACACGAAAAAACCTGTGAACCTCCTGATCCTGATTTGACGAACATAGCATATGTATTGTACATATTTCCAGTTAAAATTATTTTCAAAAAGAGACAAAAACGGGGGTTTGAACAAGCAATCACATAAAAGGATTGAGTGGTTTCATTTTTTTGAAGAAGTTAAGCAAGCAAAACCTGTCAAAATACATTGATTATAAGACCAAGACAAATAATATATATATATTTTTTTCAACAGAAGAAAATCTAAATGCTGCTGTCCTACCATTGGTTTACAGTGTTTCTCCTCTCCAAGGGAGGCATGTTTTCCCCCTCGTATGCCTCGGAATAGTATCAGTGCTTTTCACAAACGTTGTAGTACTTAGTGTGCATCATTGTTTTCGCTCATACAGCTGCCCCTACTCTCCTAACCTCCCCTCAGTAACTAAAGAAGGCACAAAATGATGACATAAATATCACAAGAAAGAATACATGAATTAATAATTTACTTTCTAAAATATTTTCTAGAGGGCAAAGGACAGGTAGGTTTAATAACGCAAATGTAAAAAGTCCTGTCGCTCACATACAAATGCAAAATCTAAATGGCACCCTATTCTTTATAGAGTACACTACTTTTGACCAGAACCCTATGGCCCTGGTCAAAAGTAGTGTACTATAAAGGGAATAGGGTGCCATTGGGGATGGAAATTCTTTGAAATTACTCATGAGAGCAAATACTACGATTCTTTGGTTCCCACAGAGGGTCAGGAGCTTAAGACATGAATGATTTTATTAAAATGTTTGTTCATAAAAAATAAATGATTTCCCCTCCTCCCACATGGATTACAGACAAGAGGCTAGGTGCGTTCTGACTGTCTTAGTGTGCGGATAAACATGACCATCACTCTCATAAAACTTAAATGAAACATCACTCCTTATGTTTTTTCTCAGGCCAAAACGCTCAATCCCATTTCTACTGTCAAAACAGGTTTTGAAAAGGCTTCTTCCATATCTTTTGGTCCATGTCTGTTTTTCACTCAGTGAAGTGCTACTATCCCCTTGGACTACAGGTTATTGCCGTCATAAGGTGTCCGTCTGTCTGTTGGCTGGACAGTTTCTACCGTTTAGGACCTTTGTGGGTAAAGGTAAAGGTGGGGTATAGCAGCAGCAGTTCCTCTGAAGTCCAGTATCTGCTGGAAGGACACCTGGTGGTATGAGAGGATGAGTGTGGCCAGCCAGCCTGTTGTGCCTCCCCCTCTCCCTCCCTCCCTCCCTCCATTTCTCTCTCTCTAACTGCGGGACTCTTAAGGCTCCTGTGCGGACTGTCTCGGCTCGTGCCCTCCCAAAGCTGGCTGTGGTGATTTAAGACACGGTGTGTATGTGTGGATTTGTTTGTGGCCTCTGCCCCACTTCACTGTCCATCCGCCTGCCCTTGGCTCCCCTCCTGGGCAGCGACCACCACCCCCCTCAGTATGTCTCTGAGTCTGAGTCGTTGAGTTCCTCATCCTTGTAGAAGCCTCCATCGTGGTCGCGGTGGCCGATGTTGTTGAAGCTGCAGTAGGAGGTGTGCTCGCTGCGCAGCACGGGCAGGCTGTCGAAGGTCACACTCTTGGAGGGGCTGGTGGTGTAGTGGTTAATGGCACTGAAGGACAGGCTGGGCGCCGGGTTGCAGGGGGACACGGGCATCATGGTGGCCAGGATCAGCGCCAGGCAGTCCGCCACGTCTTTGTTGGGGGCGCAGGCCAAGGCAGGCGTGTAACCTGAGGGGTTCAAACAGAACAGCAGAGGGTCACTTCAGGAGCATCACCGTTTACTATAACACTTTTGGTGAAAAACATGAAATAACACCAGGCTAGGAGATACAAAGTTAAGACAATAACCAAGCAGTGGACTAGAGAGAAACATTTGTGGACACATTGAGAAGAGAAGTACAGAAGAAAACGGTGTTAGCGTTATGGATCTTACCATTCTCATCGACTGCGAGCACACTAGTAGCTCCTGAACCACCACCGTCAGACCATTTCTGGCTGCAACGTGTAACGGCCTGAGGAGAAAGTACCGTCAGATTAGCCAGCAGCAAATGAGGATACCTCCCAAATGCCAGACTATTCCCTATATAGTGCACTTCTTCTAATTCTTCTGGCCCAATTAATACAGCTGAACCATACGTACGTCTGTAAGGCTGCATTAGTCGAGTTGATGAGGTTCCTGTCTGTAATCTTCTCCAATATCAACAAAGCACTGGTTTCATGCCCCTTTAAAAACCAGAGTCAAACATGTCAGACCAAAATTTCAACCAGAGAGAGCCAACTGTTCAGATGAACGTCATCTTCATGTGGGGATGCTCACCTTACTGCAGGCCAGATGAAGAGCAGTGTTCTTGACTGCATCCTGCAGGGTGAGCTCTGCTTTGGCACTGCTCACCAACAGCTCTGACACAGACAGAGAAACATAAAGAAACTCAATTAGGAAATTAAGCGACTTATTAAAATGTAAAACAGACATGTTGAACTTAAGCCGGCTGGGCGAGGCAAAGCGGAGGAGAGGGGGCTGCGTACCGACAGCGTTGGTTTGTCCGTTCTCAGCAGCCATCATGAGGGAGATCTTCCCGGAGGCATCGGGGGAGTTGACCTGGGCGTTGTGGCCTAGCAGCAGCTGAAGACACTCCACGTGGTCCGTGAAAGCCGCCGCATGCAGGGGGGTCCTGGAGAGAGAGGAAACTTATTTCACCGATATCATGTAGGACTGTTGTAAACAAGTTTGTTCAATTAACCCTGTTTATACCATAGAAATATAAAATCACTAATAGATGTATTAAAAGTAATCTACAATCCCTCATCCAACCCCAGAGGTCATTTTATTCCCAAGACAACATTATTCTCCAGAAGAAAAGGACTTTGTCATGTGCTGTAGTTACCGGTTCTTGGTGTCAGTGGCGTTGACAATGGCCGGCCCCAGAGTGTCAATCAGCATCTCTGCAGCCCCCTCGTTGTCATTGATCACAGCTCAGTGGAGGGGGCTGAACGAGTTGCCCTCGGTCTTGTGGAAAACCTCCTGTTCCAGCAGCACCTCTACACACGTGTCATGGCCTAGTGGAAGATTGATTCATACCGGAAAAAGATGACGTCGCTGCAGACCACAACAATACTCTCAGAGAAAGCTACACATCTGACAATGGTGAAGTCACAAAATATGTTTTAGCTACAACATATGCTATGTCAATCCCTGACAAAGTCCTGTTTCAGTGTAAGGTCCTCCACTGAGAGTCATAACCCCTAATTCTGTTGTAGTCTTGTTCATTCCCCCACATGGCTCCGTCCACACCAATCGAATGCTTTTCAAGCCACAAGAGGGAGTGAATGAGTGTACACTTCATGGAGGAGAGAACAGAGCTACAGTCCAGTTAGTCAGTACGTACCGTTGTATGTAGGGGTGTAACGATCCATCTACTACATCGATGTATCGATTTATATTCCTATGATCCAACTACATCGATCTGTGCTCGGCGAGTTGGCCTTTTGGACAACATATATCACTCTAACATCGTTTTAAAATGTAATAAATCGATTGTATCGATACTAGGAAATAACCCATTGGATTTAAGCACGTCAGACTTTATATGGATGTTTTTTCTTAGCACTTTTAATGATAAAGGCTTTAAACATTACTCAATTCAGTCTGCCTATCCGTGACGTCATCGCCCCACGCCAGCAGCAGCGCAAAGGCGCAAAGACAACAAAACATAGCATGGCGGACGACAGAGGAGAAGCCGACGAGCGAGAAATTATCAAGCCACCATTGCGGTCCTTACAAGGAACAGGAATCTAGGAAACTTCACCTGCACTGTCCAGTATCCAGGTATTTATTTCAGTCACACTGGTTGAATTTTTGGCTAAAAGGTTACTGAATCGATTTCAAGTCACTGAATCGTTTCGGATCGTATCGTTCTAAATGAACCAATATCGTCCTTGAATCGTATCGACAACCACGAATCGTGATACAAATCGAATCGTTACACCCCTAGTTGTATGGCCTGCCTAATTCAGGGACATGTTTACGGTGCTGAAGAGAGAAAATCAGAAAAGATCTAGTGTTCCGTTAGTCCAGTACGTACCGTTGTAGCAGGCCCAGTGTAGTGGCGTGTAGCCCTGGTTGTCTGTGATGACGGGGAGGGTCTCCACTGACTGGGCGGCGTGTAGGAGCCCCCCCAGCACCCCGATGTGTCTGGATGCCGCCGCCAGGTGGACAGGGGTCCGCCCCTTACAGTCCCGAACCAGGAAGCTGGCGCTGTGCTGCAGCAGGGCCTCCACACACTCCTTATGACCCGTCAACGCCTGGGAGGAAGGGCGGGGAGACAAGAATGGATTTGAATAACTAATAATCAATGATATAATAATGAATCATCAATTATTACAAATGATGTCTGGAGGCAGGTCCCCCTACAGGGATGAATACACCACTACCCATGGACAACTACTTTTCTGAAGATAATATGTATATTTGAGCCTCCCCGTCTCTTTCTGTGTGTGAGCGTATACAGCCAGCTCTCCTCCTCACCCCTCTGTGTAGCGCTGTTCTGCCCCACTTGTCTTTGGCTTCTACGCTGGCTCCCTTGTTGAGCAGTGAGTACACACAGTCTGTGTGTCCGCTCAGCACCGACAGCATCAGAGGGGTTCTGATACACAAGACAACAAGGTCATATTACAAACTGGTAATAACCAGGCTGAGTCCCAAATGGCAACCTATTCCCTATATGGTACACTACTTTTGACCCGAGCCCATAGGGTTCTGGTTTAAAGTAGTGCACCAAGTAGGGCATAGGGTGCCATTTGGGACGTAGACCTAGTGTCAAAATCTCTTTATTTCAGGAATTGTATCCAAAACCCAATTGACTTACTGTCCATTCCCGTCTTGAACGTCCACTGCACTCTGGAGGTCAGCATTTCCAATCAGCAAACGCAAACACTCCGAATGACCGTTGGTAGCTAGAGGAGGATAAACAGAGAGGATATAAGAATGTGAGATGATTGACCGTTGGTAGCTAGAGGAGGCTAAACAGAGAGGATATAAGAATGTGAGATGATTGACCGTTGGTAGCTAGAGGAGGCTAAACAGAGAGGATATGAGCTGATTGCTGGACGACTATTACCTTCACATGAACAGACAGATTTCTAGAACAGTGGTATTGGTAGATGACATCCTCATGATGTTAACACAGCAGATAATAAAACATTTTGGGGCTGAGGCCCTCGAAGCCTGTCACCTGCTAGCTGTGTACCTGGCTCTGGATAGAAGTCCCCCTGTGCACTGATCTAGGATCAGCTTACCCTCCCCAGATCCTCAGCAATAATGACAAAAAATGACCTTAGATCAGTGTGTAGTGGGCATTTTCACACTATGCTATATAATATCCCTAGAGTGGACATTGGCGTCCTAGCAACATGACCAAACAAATGTCCATCTTGGTAAGGAAAACTTTTGAATTACAGAATCTCTAGGTCTTACGTGATATCCTATGCGTACCTGCAGCGTGGATGGGGGTCCTCTTCAGGGTGAAGTCTTTAACCAGGATGGAGGCTCCCTGGTTGATGAGGACGTCAACACACTCCACATGGCCTTTAAAGGCATTCAGGTCCAGAGGGGTGCGCCCCTGGCTGTTCCTCACGTCTAGATCCAGCAGAGACTGAACGAGGACCTCCATAGCATGGTGGTGGCCGTGGTACGCCTGAATGGAAACAAACACACAGTCTGAAGCAAAGTCCAGTGGTATGCCTGAACAGATATACACTCCTAATATAATCAATGTCCTATAGTAGACCAGTGGTATGCCTGAACAGATATACACTCCTAATATAATCAATGTCCTATAGTAGACCAGTGGTATGCCTGAACAGATATACACTCCTAATATAATCAATGTCCTATAGTAGACCAGTGGTATGCCAGAACAGATATACACTCCTAATATAATCAATGTCCTATAGTAGACCAGTGGTATGCCAGAACAGATATACACTCCTAATATAATCAATGTCCTATAGTAGACCAGTGGTATGCCTGAACAGATATACACTCCTAATATAATCAATGTCCTATAGTAGACCAGTGGTATGCCAGAACAGATATACACTCCTAATATAATCAATGTCCTATAGTAGACCAGTGGTATGCCAGAACAGATATACACTCCTAATATAATCAATGTCCTATAGTAGACCAGTGGTATGCCAGAACAGATATACACTCCTAATATAATCAATGTCCTATAGTAGACCAGTGGTATGCCAGAACAGATATACACTCCTAATATAATCAATGTCCTATAGTAGACCAGTGGTATGCCAGAACAGATATACACTCCTAATATAATCAATGTCCTATAGTAGACCAGTGGTATGCCTGAACAGATATACACTCTTAATATAATCAATGTCCTATAGTAGACCAGTGGTATGCCTGAACAGAAACAGTCCTAGACCTCTAAAGTAGACCAGTGTCTCTCAAATCGGGTGCCCATTTTTTCTCCCGCCCAGCATCAACATCGAAGGTCCCTGCCAAGCGTGAGATTTAGAAACAAACACACTACTACTCCTCTGTTGGAGGTTGATTAACTCAAATGGCAAAATAAGGAAATCATCCTCATCATCACCGTGTCAAAATATGCATGTATTTTACACTAATCAGGAACAGATAGGAACATGGTGTGTGAGTGTCTGGACAATCAACTTTTCGTGGAAAAACAACACCATGCCTGCATCCCAGATAGCACCCTATTTCCCATGTAGTGCAGTACTTTTGATCTGGGCCCATAAGGTTCTGGTCAAAAGTAGTGCACTAAATAGGGAATAGGGTGCCATTTGTCATGTGGCGAGACCCCTACAGGAGCAGGTAGGCTTTACTCACAGCTAAGTGTAGGGGGCTGATGGGAGCTCTGACATCAGAGTCGTTCAGGATGTCTGTCCCTGAGGTTTCCATTAGCTGGGGAAAGACAAGGACGGGCCAGTTTAGACTTGTAACATATTTACTTTGAAGGTTAGTCTAGTAGCATGTTTCATGTTGTAAATCTCAGTGACCAGCCCCTGCAGACATACTGGGGTGTTGCATTCGTATCTTAAACAAGCTAGTGTGAGGAAAAGTAACCAACTGGTACTTACCACATCTAAAGGTGTTTCACTTGCAATCTGGAAAAAGAACATCAAGAGTGACGATGCGGCCACGACAAACATGCAACCACACCTTAAAACCTACTGAATATCAACGTCTGTCCCAAATGGCACCCTATTCCCTATATAGTGCATTACTTTTGACCAGAGCCCTATGGGCCCTACATCCATTTGGGACGCAGACAAAATGGTCTGTGAATGCAGGGCGTCTAGTCCCCTGTGGTTCTGACTCACCAGCTCCAGACAGAGGCGGTGTCCGTACGCAGACGCGTAATGGACTGCGTTGTAGCCCTGATTGTCCCTGATCCCTGGGTTAGCGTCGTTTCGCAGCAAATATTCCAGACACCTAGAGGTCAGAGGTCAAGAGTTCACTAATCATTATACCAACATCAAGACAGACAGATAAGCAAGCAGAGACACTTTCCCAAAGGAGACGTGGCCAAGCTTTCACACTGCAGATTTAACACTAGTATGTATTCAAACACGGCCAACAACATACTCTAGACTACAGTGAAATGTGAAAGGTCATGGCACCACAACATACTCTCCAGACTACAGTGAAATGTGAAAGGTCATGGCACCACAACATACTCTCCAGACTACAGTGAAATGTGAAAGGTCATGGCACCACAACATACTCTCCAGACTACAGTGAAATGTGAAAGGTCATGGCACCACAACATACTCTCCAGACTACAGTGAAATGTGAAAGGTCATGGCACCACAACATACTCTCCAGACTACAGTGAAATGTGAAAGGTCATGGCACCACAACATACTCTCCAGACTACAGTGAAATGTGAAAGGTCATGGCACCACAACACACACAACAGTAAGAGAGGTGTGAGACGTACTTTCCGTCTGTGTCGGAGGCAGCAGCGTAGTGGAGCGGGGTGCAACCCCTTTTATCCAGATCGTTCACACTGGCCCCAGACCCCACCAAGGCAAACAGACACTGGTAGTTACAATTGGCTGCCGCATAATGCAGAGGACTCCTAGAAGAACGCACAGAAACCATTCAACATCAACAACAGAAACAACTTATTGGAGCTGTAAAACATTTACATTTTACATTTACGTCATTTAGCAGACACTCTTATCCAGTGCGACTTACAGGAGCAATTAGGGTTAAGTGCCTTGCTGCAGTGCACATAGACACATTTTTCACCTAGTCAGCTAGGGGATTTGAACCAGCAACCTTTCGGTTACTGACCCAACGCTCTTAACCGCTAGGCTACCTGCCGCACAATATTTCCCATAATAATTCCTATATGCCCCTATACTATATTCCCCATTATCATAAAGATCACATATGAAAGTTATTTGATGCCACAGACAGACCTTCCGAAGCTGTCCTTTCTGTTGAAGTCTGCCCCTGTGTTGAGCAGCAGATTCAGACAGTCCAGGTTCCTGGTAACAAGATATCAAGTTCAGAAAGGCCCTCGTACATCTGAGCTATCAGGTGAATGGTAACAAGATATCAAGTTCAGAAAGGCTCTCGTACATCTGAGCTATCAGGTGGATGGTAACAAGATATCAAGTTCAGAAAGGCTCTCGTACATCTGAGCTATCAGGTGGATGGTAACAAGATATCAAGTTCAGAAAGGCCCTTTCACATCTGAGCTATCAGGTGGATGGTAACAATGAGAACCTTAAAGAAAAGAGAAACCCGTACACTGCTCTTGCTAGTATCACTGTTTTTATAATGCTAATAAAAGCAATAATAAAAAGTGATACTAGCAAGAGCAGTTTGCAGGTTTCTCTTCTCTTTCAAGAAGATATAAAGACAATTTAGACCAGAGCGCAAGTCAATACCACCATGGCATGGAACCACATTATACAGAAATTATACTGCACTAATGATCTATACGATTTTTTTATACTGCTAAACAATGTGAAATGTAAGAGTGTGAATATGTGTTTGTTCTTTCTGGTGGCTTTCCAGTTCATGAACTAAATATTCCTTGGTGTAAAGCCTGGACCAGTCCACTCACCCAACAGCTGCTGCAGCATGTAAACAGGTCCTTCCAAAGTCGTCAGGGGTGTCTATATCAAAGCCTGATGAGAGGAGCTTCCGACAGCAGTCAGAGAACCCACTGAGAGCAGAAAGGTGGAGGCGGAACATCCCATGGACGCCTCGCCTGCAACACATTTTTACATTTTAGACTTTAAGCAGACACTCTTATCCAGAGCGACTTACAGTTGATTCAGCTAAGATTGGAAACAGCACCACATCACAGTCCTCATTAAACCCCACAGCAGATCAACACATCAGCATGCTGCAATGCCCTGTCTATCAACCCCCCACACACCACAATGTGTTGAGCATAGTCTCCAAGCGGGAATTCGGTCAATGACAGAATTGCAGATGCATGTTGCATTTTTGCTGGAAACTGTGTGTGTTCTCACTTGGCTGTGTCAGCTCCGTTCGTGATGAGTGTATTGATGAGTAACTCATGGCCGTAGCGAGCAGAGATGTGCAGAGGTGTGTTTCCATTCTTTTCTTCACAGTCGATCTCAGCACCTACAGAACACACACACACACACACACAGACACACACAGACACACACAGACACACACACATACACACACACAGACACACACACACGTCAACCACTTGACCCTAGAGGCCTCATGAAGCTTCATGTTCAACCACATTGCAAGTAACATTGCTCTGTGCCAGTGAATCATGGTTTGAAGACAAAAGACAATGCTGAAGAGCCTACTGGTTCATATATATTCAGTTGAGAGCATTCACAGCGACTCACCATTCTGGATGATGGCTTGAGATCTGGAGAAGCGTCCGTGGATGGCCGTCATGTGGAGGGGGCTCTTTCCATCTTTACTCTGCAGATAGAAAGACAAAGATGGTTCACACGGCAGTCTGTGCTGCTGACCACAGGCAAAATCAAACACGTATTGGAAGAGCGCTTGATGGCATTTAGTTTGCATTGTTAGGCCTATTCCATTGGTATTTGAATGTAGACCAGGGCCAAATACTAAGCCATGTGCTGCGTCAGTGTGTGCGTCCCAAATGGCACCCTATTTATAAGTACACTACTTTTTGAACCAAAGTAGTGTACTTATAAAGGGAACAGGGTGCCATTTGGGACACAGGCAGTGTCATCACGGCTCCTTGCTCTATGGGCCCCTGGTCAAAAGTAGTGCACTACATAGGGAATAGGGTGTTATTTAGTTCAGACACAGTGTTGGTCATCCGGTCTCCTCACCTTGATGTTGACGAGGGCCCCGTTGCCCACCAGCAGCTCCAGGCAGAGCGCCCCATGGCGCGAGGCGGCAGTGAAGTGGAGTGGGGCGAAACCCTTCTCGTACACCTGGTTCACGTTGGCGCCACACTCGATCAGCTCATTCACCACCACATCATGCCCGTTGTAGCATGCCACGTGGAGGGGGGTGTTACCGTACCCATTGGGCTAATTTATCTGGAGGGAGCAAGGGAGGGAAAAGAGTGGAGAGAGAGAGAGAGGGGGGGGAGAGAACAAAACAATACATTCCTGATCAGGTCACTTGGTTCTGAAAACCCCCTGGTCCAACCTCTCTCTCTTCATTACTTGGTTCTGAAAACCCCCTGGTCCAACCTCTCTCTCTTCATTACTTGGTTATGAAAACCCCCTGGTCCAACCTCTCTCTCTTCATTACTTGGTTATGAAAACCCCCTGGTCCAACCTCTCTCTCTTCATTACTTGGTTATGAAAACCCCCTGGTCCAACCTCTCTCTCTTCATTACTTGGTTCTGAAAAACCCCTGGTCCAACCTCTCTCTCTTCATTACTTGGTTATGAAAACCCCTGGTCCAACCTCTCTCTCTTCATTACTTGGTTCTGAAAAAACCCTGGTCCAACCTCTCTCTCTTCATTGCTTGGTTATGAAAACCCCCTGGTCCAACCTCTCTCTCTTCATTACTTGGTTCTGAAAACACCCTGGTCCAACCTCTCTCTCTTCATTACTTGGTTCTGAAAAACCCCTGGTCCAACCTCTCTCTCTTCATTACTTGGTTATGAAAAACCCCTGGTCCAACCTCTCTCTCTTCATTACTTGGTTCTGAAAACCCCCTGGTCCAACCTCTCTCTCTTCATTACTTGGTTATGAAAACCCCCTGGTCCAACCTCTCTCTCTTCATTACTTGGTTATGAAAACCCCCTGGTCCAACCTCTCTCTCTTCATTACTTGGTTATGAAAACCCCCTGGTCCAACCTCTCTCTCTTCATTACTTGGTTCTGAAAAACCCCTGGTCCAACCTCTCTCTCTTCATTACTTGGTTATGAAAACCCCCTGGTCCAACCTCTCTCTCTTCATTACTTGGTTCTGAAAACCCCCTGGTCCAACCTCTCTCTCTTCATTACTTGGTTATGAAAACCCCCTGGTCCAACCTCTCTCTCTTCATTACTTGGTTCTGAAAACCCCCTGGTCCAACCTCTCTCTCTTCATTACTTGGTTATGAAAACCCCCTGGTCCAACCTCTCTCTCTTCATTACTTGGTTCTGAAACCCCCCTGGTCCAACCTCTCTCTCTTCATTACTTGGTTATGAAAACCCCCTGGTCCAACCTCTCTCTCTTCATCACTTGGTTATGAAAACCCCTTGGTCCAACCTCTCTCTCTTCATTACTAAGCTAGCTAGCTAACTCACCTCCTGGATTAGCTGGTGAGTTGCTAATAGCAACGGTTGCAACTAAAAACAATATCCTTTTAGCCAGCTACATTCGTTCGCAGCGACGCCGTTTTTCAAACAAAGTCAACACAGTAGCCATTGCTAGCCAGCCAACACTACCAGCAGGCTGTGGTAGCTAAATACAATATATTTGTGCTAGCTACCCAACGTTTAATCGTTGCTGCGTTATGAAAGGTAAGCTTGGCTTCTTATATGGTGTTGAGTTAAGCTTAAACCATGTATTTAGATTGTAGGTAGGTATTGTAGTTTGGTATTATAGGTAGCTTACTCAGGTAGTTATTGAAGGTTATTGTAGGTAATTATTGTAGGTAAGGACTGTATTCGGCGGACTCCGGCGAAGCACGAGGCTAGCCTACCCACTACTTGGACCAACAAAGCTAGCTAGCTAGCTAGCGGGTAGCTACTGGTAACTCTTTGCAACTATGGTTAATTGTTTCCAATGTTATTTCATGGTTAAGAGTACCTGTGATTGAGCCAGCTAGCTGCTACCATTCAGCTGTTTTTCTAACCTCATCCGAGGCATTAACGTTAGGTGGTTGGTAGCTGCTGTACTTAATTATAGCTACTGATAACAGTCTGCTGTAGTTTACAACAATTCTAATTTCTAAAGTGGAAGTTGGGAGAGTTTTACTCGGGTGGTTCAGTGAAACAATTATAGTTTCTGAGGTGGAAGTTGGGAGAGTTATATATATATATTTTTTTTTGGTGAGGGAGGCCTGCTCTCTCCTTTCCCTGATGTTTAGTTCATTTCATCCCGATCTCCTCTGCATTATTGTAGCCATCTGCTGCAGCCTGTCAACTATGCCTCTGCCTATCCCTGTTCTCTCCTCTCCGCACAGGCTACACAAACGCCCCACACCGCGTGGCTGCTGCCTCTCTAACCTGGTGGTCCCTGCACGCACCACACACCTCAGGCAGCCTCTGGAACTGCCGTTCTGCCGCCAACAAGGCTGACTTCATCCCAGCCTATGCCACCCTCCAGTCCCTCGACTTCCTGGCACTGACGGAAACATGGATTACCACTGAAAACACTGCTACTCCTACTGCCCTCTCCTCGTCTGACCATGTGTTCTCGCATACCCCGAGAGCATCTGGTCAGAGGGGTGGTGGCACAGGAATCCTCATCTCTCCCAAGTGGTCATTCTCAATTTTTCCCCTAACCCATCTGTCTATCTCCTCATTTGAATTCCACGCTGTCACAGTCACTAGCCCATTTAAGCTTAATATCCTTGTCATCTATCGCCCTCCAGGTTCCCTTGGAGAGTTCATCAATGAGCTTGACGCCTTGATAAGTTCCTTTCCTGAGGATGGCTCACCCTTCACAGTTTTGGGGGATTTCAACCTCCCCACGTCTACATTTGACTCATTTCTCTCTGCCTCCTTCTTTCCACTCCTCTCCTCTTTTGACCTCACCTTCTCACCATCCCCCCCCACTCACAAGGCAGGCAATACGCTTGACTTCATCTTTACTAGATGTTGCTCTTCTACTAATCTCACTGCAACTCCCCTCCATGTCTCCGACCACTACTTTGTATCCTTTTCTCTCTCGCTCTCCTCCAACACTACTCACTCTGCCCCTACACAGATGGTAACGCGCCGCCGCAACCTTCACTCTCTCTCTCCCACTACTCTCTCCTCTTCCATCCTATCATCTCTTCCCTCTGCTCAATCCTTCTCCCTCCAATCTCCTGATTCTGCCTCCTCAACCCTCCTCTCCTCCCTTTCTGCATCCTTTGACTCCCTGTGTCCCCTATCCTCCCGGCCGGCTCGGTCCTCCCCTCCAGCTCTGTGGCTTGATGACTCATTGCGAGCTCACAGAACAGAGCTCCGGGCAGCTGAGCGGAAATGGAAGAAAACTAGACTCCCTGCCGACCTGGCATCTTTTCACTCCCTCCTCTCTACATTTTCTTCATCTGTTTCTGCTGCTAAGGCCACTTTCTACCACTCTAAATTCCAAGCATCTGCCTCTAACCCTAGGAAGCTCTTTGCCACATTCTCCTCACTGCTGAATCCCCCCCCCCCCCACCACTTTGAAAAAAAGGTTGACGACATCCGATCCTCGTTTGTTAAGTCTAATGACACTGCTGGTCCTGCTCACACTGCCCTACCCTATGCTTTGACTTCTTTCTCCCCTCTCTCTCCAGATAAAATCTTGCGACTAGTGACTGCAGGCCGCCCAACAACCTGCCCGCTTGACCCCATCCCCTCCTCTCTTCTCCAGACCATCTCCGGTGACCTTCTCCCCTACCTCACCTCGCTGATCAACTCATCCTTGACCACTGGCCATGTCCCTTCCGTCTTCAAGAGAGCGAGAGTTGCACCCCTTCTCAAAAAACCAACACTCGATCCCACTGATGTCAACAACTACAGACCAGTATCCCTTCTTTCTTTTCTTTCCAAAACTATTGAGCGTGCCGTCTTTAGCCAACTCTCTTGCTATCTCTCTCAGAATGACCTTCTTGATCCAAACCAGTCAGGTTTCAGGACTGGTCATTCAACTGAGACTGCTCTCCTCTGTGTCACGGAGGCTCTCCGCACTGCTAAAGCTAACTCTCTCTCCTCTGCTCTTGTCCTTCTAGACCTGTCTGCTGCCTTTGATACAGTGAACCATCAGATCCTCCTCTCCACCCACTCCGAGCTGGGCATCTCCGGCGCGGCTCACTCCTGGATTGCGTCCTACCTGACCGGTCGCTCCTACCAAGTGGCGTGGCGAGAAGCTGTCTCCGCACCACGTGCTCTCACCACTGGTGTCCCCCAGGGCTCAGTTCTAGGCCCTCTCCTTTTCTCCCTATACACCAAGTCACTTGGCTCTGTCATATCCTCACATGGCCTCTCCTATCATTGCTACGCTGACGATACACAACTAATCTTCTCCTTTCCCCCTTCTGATAACCAGGTGGCGAATCGCATCTCTGCATGTCTGGCCGACATATCAGTATGGATGACGGATCACCACCTCAAGCTGAACCCTGGCAAGACGGAGCTGCTCTTCCTCCCGGGGAAGGACTGCCCGTTCCATGATCTCGCATTCACGGTTGACAACTCCGTTGTGTCCTCCTCCCAGAGTGCGAAGAGCCTTGGCGTGACCCTGGACAACACCCTGTCGTTCTCCGCCAACATCAAGGCGGTGACCCGATCCTGCAGGTTCATGCTCTACAACATTCGGAGAGTACGACCCTGCCTTACACAGGAAGCGGCACAGGTCCTAATCCAGGCACTTGTCATCTCCCGTCTGGATTACTGCAACTCGCTGTTGGCTGGGCTCCCTGCCTGTGCCATTAAACCCCTACAACTCATCCAGAATGCCGCAGCCCGTCTGGTGTTCAACCTTCCCAAGTTCTCTCACGTCACCCCGCTCCTCCGCACACTCCACTGGCTTCCAGTTGAAGCTCGCATCTGCTACAAGACCATGGTGCTTGCCTACGGAGCTGTGAAGGCACCTCCGTACCTTCAGGCTCTGATCAGTCCCTACACCCAAACGAGGGCATTGCGTTCATCCACCTCTGGCCTGCTGGCCCCCCTACCTCTGTGGAAGCACAGCTCCCGCTCAGCCCAGTCAAAACTGTTCGCTGCTCTCGCACCCCAATGGTGGAACAACACTTGAAACCCCACCTCTTTAAGGAATACCTGGGTTAGGATAAAGTAATCCTTCTACCCCCCCCCTTACCTCACCCCACAAAAAAAATAAAAAATAAAATGGTTGTAAAGTGGTTATCCACTGGCTGTAAGGTGAATGCACCAATTTTGTAAGTCGCTCTGGATAAGAGCGTCTGCTAAATGACGTAAATGTAAATGTAAATGTAAAAAATATATATATATATATATATATATATTATAATAGTTGCTAATTTTGTGTTGCATTAATGTTGCATTCTTTATCATTAAAACATAAAAAATATAAAGAAACAATGGTGTGATTTTGTTTGATTGATGGGAATCTACACTGCAACAGCCTATCACGGCCTTAATAAAAAGAAAGTTAGGCTACGTACGTGACGTAGCCTACGTCAGTGTAGCCGCTCAACAGTTACCGCGCATTTTTGAAAGCTGGATGAGTTTTCGCCGGCTTACTCGCTTCAGTTCGTCATATATATCCGTAAGTGGTTGAAAAGCCCACCAACAGTCTCCTCTGCCAAATTGGATACGACACCGACGCTTCCTGATGTTGTAGTTGGAGAAGGAGACCCTGGACGACAGTCTGAGCCTGATGCTAGTAGCTCCGTGGAGTCCGAGGCAGCATTTGGGCCACAACTGCCTGTTGAATCAGTGGGTATGAGTGACCTCGGCATGGACAAACCCAAACAGGTTGTGTTGAGGAAATATTTAGTCAAAATGTTTGGTTAAAAAAAACGATCATTTTCCTCTAGCTCAGGGGTGTCAAACTCATTTTAGCTCAGGGGCCACATGGAGGAAAATCTATTCCCAAGTGGGCCGGACCGGAAAAATCATGGTATATATAACTTAAAAACAACAACTTCAGATTGTTTTCTTTGTTTTAATACGATCAACATACAACATAAAGCTGGAGCCTGAGGACAGTGTGTCCAAAATAGTACAAGCACAACATCACTATTAATCATAAAACACGTCAAGTTTATTTGAAAATTTTAAAGAAAAAGAACACACAAACACACAATGCCTCAGTGATTAACATAACTGTTTCACAGATCACAGAACTATATCAGGGTGTCATTTCTCAGGCAGAAATGTAGATAAAAATAATGAAATCCTGTTCCCCAAACAAGTGCAAGAACCACAGAGTCAAGAATAGGTTAAATATACAAATAAAATAAAATCAATTAAAAACAATAGCACATCAACATAAAAACATATAAACATAAATCTGAAAGCGTTGCTCAAACTCCCGTAACAGTCCAGTTATTTTATCTTTGAACCGCTTCATGTCTGCCACATGTTGGGTCGCGCACACATTTTTCAGACAGGGGAAGTGAGCTGCATCACCACCGGCAAGTTGCGTCTCCCACAATGACAGCTTCAACTTGAAAGAACGTATTGTTGCGCCCTTGCAGCTGTTTGTTCAAGTTATTCAGGTGCTCTGTAACATCCACCATAAATGCAAGGTCCGGCATCCATTCTGCGGAATGAAATTCTAACACTGGTTTGCCATTTTCTTCCATGAACTGTTCAATTTCTTCTCGTAAATCAAAGAAACGCCTCAGCACAGCACCTCGGCTTAACCATCTTACCTCAGTGTGGTATGGCAGGCCATAGATGTGGTCTTTCTCTCTGAGAAGGCTGTCAAACTGACAGTGATTCAGGCTTCTGGATCGGATGAAATTAACAGTTTGGATGACCACCTTCATGACGTTATCCATCTTTAATGACTTGCAACACAAAGCCTCCTGGTGCAAAATACAGTGAAAAGTCAAAAAATCACGTCCTCCATTTGCAGATTGCACTTTCTCTCTGAACTTTGTCACAACGCCTGCTTTTTTCCCGATCATTGAGGGCGCACCTTCTGTAGCCAGGCTGACAGCGCGGGACCAGTCCACTCCGACCCTGATCAGCGCGCCGACCAGTGCGGTAAAAATATCAGCTGCTGTCGTTGTATCTGTCATCGGCACCAACTCCACGAACTCCTCGGTGACGGTCAATGTGTCATCAACTCCGCGGATGAAAAAATGGCCAGTTGTGCAACATCTGTAATGTCCGTGCTTTCATCAATTGCAACCGAAAACGCAATAAATGACTTTACTTTTTGCTTCAACTGGCTGTCCAAATCCACTGAAAGATCGGAAATCCTGTCTGCAACTGTGTTTCTTGTCAGGCTGATATTTGCAAAAGCCTGCCGCTTTTCAGGGCACCAAATCTCAGCTGCCTTCATCATGCATGTTTTTACAAATTCACCCTCACTAAATGGTTTTGAAGCCACTGCGATTTCATTAGCAATGAGGTAGCTAGCTTTCACTGCAGCGTCACTGATGTCTCGGCTGTGAGTAAACACAGACTGCTGTTTCTTCAGACCCGCCAACAGTTCATTCACCTTCTCTCATCTCCGCTGTCCTTGAAAGTTGTCATATTTGTCGGCATGAAGACTCACATAGTGGCGACGAAGGTTATATTCTTTCAGCACTGCAACATGCTCTGAACACACCAAACATACAGCTTTCCCATTCAATTCCGTGATTAAATAGGATGACCATTTTTCTTGGAACACTCTGCACTCTGCGTCCACTTTTCTCTTTTTTGACAGAGACATATTGGGGCAATGAGGGTGCCAAAGCACATAATGTTAAAAGTAGAAGCCGTAATAAATATCGCGGGCAAAACAAAGTAGCTCATTGGCTGCACGTGCTTGACCTACTTGCTCTGCCCCGGTATAAACAGTTTGCTTGCTTAACACAATTGCTATTGCGCCATCCAGTGGACGAAATTGGAACAGCAGTTTATTTTATTGAAAAATTGCAGCGCATTTTTATACTTAAAAAATAAAAATAAAAAAATATTTTTATTTTTTAAATCATCTCGCGGGCCGGATTAAACCCGTTTGCGGGCCTGATCCGGCCCGCGGGCCGTACGTTTGACACCCCTGCTCTAGCTGGTATTTGAACAGGGACTGGCTTGAGTACTCGGTGGAAAAGGACTCCGCATTTTGTTATGCGTGCAGGAAATTCAAATCTGTATCATCGGACGCGAACTTCTCCATTAAGGGATGTAATGATTGGAAGCATGCAATTGGAACAGGCAAGGGCTTAAATAAGCATGCAGCTTCAAAAGAACAGTTAGCCTGTGAAGCAATGTGGAGAGATTCAGAAAAACGTAGAGAGACAGGAAAAGAGATTTCCACTCTTAAATTTAGAGCAACTGGCTCGCAACAGATACTACATGTCAGCTGTAATTGATATGCTGGAGTTTTTAGTGGTGAATCAATTGCCGTTACGTGGAGATAATGCTGGTTTTGCCAGTGTGCTAGATGATAATAGCTCAATGGGGCTGTTTTTGTCTCTCTTTGAGTACACCATGCGCAAAGATCCTGAACTGACACGGATTACAAAAACAATCCCACAGAATGCACGCTATACCAGCCCACAGATACAAAACGAGATTCTCGAAATGATGAGCAATCTCGTGACAGAGGAGATAGTGAGACAAGTCGGCGATAGCTGGTATTAAAGTGGATGTCACACGGGATCCTTTAAGCCAAGAAAACATATCTGTAGTTGTGCGTTTTGTTGACAAACACTATGGTCTGTGTGAGCGCCTCTTGGTAATGGCCACATCTGAGAAAAGTGATGCAGAGGCTCTGACAGGTGTCATCATTGATGAGCTCACCAGCGCCGGACTCAGCACGGACAAAATCCTGAGTCAAGTTTATGATGGCGCATCACTCATGTCTGGCAGGCATGGTGGTGTGCAGAAATTGCTCCAAAACAAGCTGGATCATAACATACCATATATTCACTGCTTTAATCACCAACTTCATCTGGTTGTGATTCATGCCATGTCCAGTGAAGCAGCTGTCGATTATTTTTTTTGGAGTATGCAACATGCTGTACAACTTCATCAGGAAGCCAACCGTGGCTATTCTGTACAAAGGCGATACCCTGAAACGTCTCTTGAACCAGAGATGGACTGGCCACTTGACAACGGTCAAAGTTGTGGTGAAGAGTTTTCACGACATATCCACATTACTGACCGAGGTGGAAAACACACGAGGCCTTGGAGCGGAGGTGCGCGTCGAGGCTACCGGGCTGCTTCGTGCCATTACGCAGCGCAGTTTTCTTTTCATTGCGCACCTTGTTATGAAACTGTTGTCACTTTTCGAGCCGCCTAACAGACTACTACAGGCCAAAGATATGGACTTGTTCCCTGCGGTGACACTTGTGAACAGCGCTTCTGACTGCGTGAAGACAATGACATGCAAATTACATCGACAGCTATATGCCTCCATACATAGCAACAGAGAGTCATGGTAATTTGGAAACATTTGTGAATGTGGAATGAAAAACCTTCATAACCTGGTGTTGACATCATTTCATATTCTTTCATAATAATAATAATACATGATTACACTAATAATATGTATATGTTTTTTTTTACAAAATAACCCACTTAACAATACAGCCATTGAAAAGCCATTTTTAAATAAAGCTTACTTCGAATTTCCATAAAGGCAGTTAGCTACAGTACACATGACAGGTGACACTACTACATTGTTCCATCTCAAAGCAGCATCAGGAATGCCGATTGCGAACCCTGGGTGACCCTCAATTGTAATTGGGTGATTCCTCATGTCATCTCTGCTTTCCCCTTTCTCAAAATGCGGGAGAAGGGAGGAAAGGAAGATGGATACGGGGTTGATGACAATGATGATGTTCAACTGATAGTATTGAACAAAATATAAACGCCATATGCAACAATTTCAACAATTTTACTGAGTTACAGTTCAAATAAAGAAATCAGTTAATTGAATAAAATAATTAGGCCCTAATCTATGGATTTCACATGACTGGAAATACAGAAATGCATCTGTTGGTCACAGATACCTTTAAAAAAAGATAGAGGCGTGGATCAGAAAACCAGTCAGTATCTGGTGTGAACACCATTTGCCTCTTGCATCAGGCTGTTGATCAGGCTGTTGATTGTGGCCTGTAGAATGTTGTCCCACTCCTCTTCAATGGCTGTGCGAAGTTGCTGGATATTGGCAGGTACTGGAACACACTGTCGTACACGTCGATCCAGAGCATCCCAAACATGCTCAATGGATGACATTTATGGTGAGTTTGCAGGCAATGGAAGAACTGGGACATTTTCAGCTTCCAGGAATTGTGTACAGATCCTCGCGACATGGGGCTGTGCATTATCATGCTGAAACATGAGGTGAGGGCGGCGGATGAATGGCACGACAATGGCCCTCAGGATCTCGTCACGGTAACTATGTGCATTGAAATTGCCATCAATAAAATGCAATCGTGTTCGTTGTCCGTAGCTTATGCCTGCTCATACCATAACCCCACCACCACCATGGGGTGTTCACAACGTTGACATCAGCAAACCGCTCACCCACACAACCTCATACACGCTGTCTGCCATCTGCCCGGTACAGTGTAAACCGGGATTAATCTGTGAAAAGCACACTTCTCCAGCGTGCCAGTGGCCATCGAAGGTGAGCATTTGTCCACTGAAGTCGGTTACGATGCCGAACTACAGTCAGATCAAGACCCTGGTGAGGTGGCTTATGGTAGAGAAATGAACATTAAATTCTCTGGCAACAGCTCTGGTGGACATTCCTGCAGTCAACATGCCAATTGCACTCTCCCTTAAAACTTGAGACATCTGTAGCATTGTGTTGTGTGACAAAACTGCACATTTTAGTGGCCTTTTCTTGTCTCCAGCACAAGGTGCACCTATGTAATGATCATGCTCTTTAATCAGCTTCTTGATATGCCACACCTGTCAGGTGGATGGATCATCTTGGCAAAGGTGAAATGCTCACTAACAGCGATGTAAACATATTTGTGCAAAACATTTGAGAGAAATAAGCGTTTTGTGCATATAGTCATTTCTGGGATCTATTATTTCAGCATACTACAGCATTTCATGCATGGTGGCTAGCTATGACAATCGGTTTGTATTGCTAGTACTGTATTGGTTGGGATAATTTTTCATTGTTTAACTAGCTAGCTAGCTAATTTACATGTCTAAACAAAAGACTCCACTTCGCCAGATGATTACATGATCTGCTTAGTAATATTATATATATCTAAAAAAATCATTTGCAATGCTAGTTATAGCCTAATGTTAGCTAGATAGCTAAAATGGAACCTAGTTGGTTAGCTTTAGCTACCTGCAGATTCATACTACAGCATTTCATGCGTCGTGGCTAGCTATGGCAATTGGTTTGTATTCCTAGTACTGTATAGATTGGGATAATGGTTCATTGTTTTGCTAGCTAGCTATCTAGCTAATTTACATATCTAAACAAAAGACTCCACTTTGCCCAATGATTACATGACCCATCAAGTTAGCCAGGTGTGTCTGGGGGTGATTACGCCCATCTATTGTATTTCATGAACATGTGAACAGGTCTAGACAATAGAGACCCATCCACTTAGCTAGATGTCAATTTAGAGAATTGTGTCTGGGTAAGCCTCATCTTTTATTGCTAAAATATTTGTAACTGGAATTTGTTTTTCAGCATCAATAGAACACGCCTGACTCTCCTCCACAAGTCATACAAGAAGAATGGTCTAATTCAAAAATAGATGGCCCAAGCAAGCGCAGGTTACACCTGAAGCATGAGGACTTGCAGCGAGTTATGAACTTCATCAACAACTATGCAGAGGATAATGCAATAGTATTACCAGGACGCCACCCAGGACACAAACACTTTGGTGGAAAGCTGCTGCCATCTCATGTGACAAAAATAGCGGTGTGGCGTCTCTACAAGGAATCAATGACAACACTTGTAAAGTATGTAAAGCATAAACAAACCCTTTTTTATTATTGCATTTACCGGCAACATGATTGGCACTATTTTTATTGATCTTACATTATTTGTGTATTTTCCAGAGGTACGTGCAGTCGGGCTGTCTTCCTTCAAGACTCTGTGGTGACAATTGCTACCCCACGTCTCAAGCACTAAGCCCAGGACAGACCTGTGCTGGCAGTGCAAGAGGAACAACTATCAGGTCTTCAGATCTGCCAATCTGAAAAAACAAGTGCAGCATCTCCTGCTTGTTCAAAGTGAGCAGTCTGTCTACCAGAAGATGGTTGCTGACTACATGACCACCTGTCAAGACCTGTAGTTGTCTCTGAGGTGCCCTACTGACCCAGCAAGCAAAGACATCAGGATGCATTACAGCTTTAACAGGACAGGTTCCACTCAGAACAGGCCTCACCATGGTCGACCAAAGAAGTTGAGTGCACGTGCTCAGCGTCATATCCAGAGGATGTCTTTGGGAAATAGACATATGAGTGCTGCCAGCATTGCTGCAGAGGTTGAAGGGGTGGGGGGTCAGCCTGTCAGTGCTCAGACCATACGCCGCACACTGCATCAAATTGGTCTGCATGGCTGTCGTCCCAGAAGGAAGCCTCTTCTAAAGATGATGCACAAGAAAGCCCGCAAACAGTTTGCTGAAGACAAGCAGACTAAGGACATGGATTACTGGAACCATGTCCTGTGGTCTGATGAGACCAAGATAAACTTATTTGGTTCAGATGGTGTCAAGCGTGTGTGGCGGCAACTAGGTGAGGAGTACAAGCATGGTGGTGGGAGTGTCATGGTCTGGGGCTGCATGAGTGCTGCCGGCACTGGGGAGTTACAGTTCATTGAGGGAACCATGAATGCCAACATGTACTGTGACATACTGAAGCAGGGCATGATCCCTTCCCTTCGGAGACTGGTCCGCAGGGCAATATTCCAACATGATAACGACCCCAAACACACCTCCAAGACTACCACTGCCTTGCTAAAGAAGCTGAGGGTAAAGATGATGGACTGGCCAAGCATGTCTCCAGACCTAAACCCTATTGAGCATCTGTGGGGCATCCTCAAACGGAAGGTGGAAGAGTGCAAGGTCTCTAACATCCACCAGCTCCGTGATGTCGTCATGGAGGAGTGGAAGAGGACTCCAGTGGCAACCTGTGAAGCTCTGGCGAACTCCATGCCCAAGAGGGTTAAGGCAGTGCTGGAAAATGATGGTGGCCACACAAAATATTGACACTTTGGGCCCAATTTGGACATTTTCACTTAGGGGTGTACTCACTTTTGTTGCCAGCGGTTTAGACATTAATGGCTGTGTGCTGTGTTATTTTGAGGGGACAGCAAATGTACACTGTTATACAAGCTGTACACTCACTACTTTACATTGTAGCAAAGTGTCATTTCTTCAGTGAAAAGATATACTCAAATATTTACAAAAATGTAGATACTGTATATGTACACTGATTTATTTCAGCTTCAGAAGTTGACATACTTGTGGGAGGTGCTTCAGGAAGCATGGGGTGAAATCTCTTCAGATTACCTCAACAAATTGACAACTAGAATGCCAAAGGTCTGCAAGGCTGTAATTGCTGCAAATGGAGGATTCTTTGACAAAAGCAAAGTTTGAAGGACACAATTATTATTTCAATTAAAGATCATTATTTCTAACCTTGTCAATGACTACATTTCCTATTCATTTTGCTATATTTCCTATTCAAACTCATTTCATGTATGTTTTCATGGAAAACAAGGACATTTCTAAGTGACCCCAAACTTTTGAACGGTAGTGTGTGTATATATATATATTTGCGAGGAAAAAATACATATGGGGGATTGGAAGTGATGCAGGCAATTACATTGATGGAAGTTACAATCTATCTGCAATATTAAAGCTGATCTACCCCCAAAAATAAAAAATAAAAAATAAAATAACAGAAACACAGCATGGTAGCAATACCACATGGCGACACAACATGGCAGCAGCACAACATGGTAGCAGCACAAAACATGGTACAAACATTATTGGGCACAGACAACCCCACGAAGGCAAGAAGGTAGAGGTAAAAATTCATCACGCAAAGCAGCCACAACTGTCAGTAAGAGTGTTCTTGATTGAGTCTTTGAATGAAGATATGGAGATAAAGCTGTCCAGTTTGAATGTTTTTTGAAGCTCAATCCAGTTGCTAGCTGCAGCAAACTGAAAAGAGGAGCGACCCAGGGATGTGTGTGCTTTGGGGAACTTTAACAGAATGTGACTGACAGAATGGGTGTTGTATGTGGAGGCTGAGGGCTGCAGTATGTGTCTCAGATAAGGGGGAGTGAGGCCTAAGAGGGTTTTCTAAATAAGCATCAACCAGTGGGTCTTGTGATGGGTATACAGATATGACCAGTTTACAGAGGAGTGTAGAGTGCAGTGATGTGTCCTATAAGGAGCATTGGTGGCAAATCTGATGGCCGAATGGTAAAGAACATCTAGCCACTCGAGAGCACCCTAACCTGCTTATCTATAAATTACGTGCCCGTAATCTAGCATTGGAAGGATGGTCATCTGAATCAGGGTTAGTTTGGCAGCTGGGGTGAAAGAGGAGTGATTACGACAGAGGAAACCAAGTCTAGATTTAACGTTAGCCTGCAGCTTTGATATGTGCTGAGAGAAGGATAGTGTACCATCTAGCCATACTCCCAAGTACTTGTATGAGTTGAATACCTCAAGCTCTAAACCCTCAGAGGTAGTAATCACACCGGTAGGGAGAGGGGCATTCTTCTTACCAAACCGCATTACCTTTGTTTTGGAGGTATTCAGAACAAGGTTAAGGGCAGAGAAAGCTTGTTGGACACTTAGAAAGCTTTGTAGTAGAGCATTTAACACAAAATCCGGGGAGGGGCCAGCTGAGTATAAGACTGTATCATCTTCATGTAAATGGATGAGAGAGCATCCTACTACCTGAGCTATGTTGTTGATGTAAATTGAGAAGAGCGTGGGGCCTAGGATCGAGCCTTGGGGTACTCTCTTGGTGACAGGCAGTGGCTGAGACAGCAGATGTTCTGACTTTATACACTCCACTCTTTGAGAGACGTAGTTAGCAAACCAGGCCAAAGACCCCTAAGAGACACCAATACTCCTTAGTTGGCCCACAAGAATGGAATTGTCTACCGTATCAATAGCAGCACAACATTGCTTAGAGGGCACTGGTGACATCATTAAGGACCTTTAAGGTTGCAGTGACACATCCATAACCTGAGTGGAAACCAGATTGCATACCAGAGAGAATATTTTAGACATCAAGAAAGCCAGTCAGTTGATTATTGACAAGTTTTTCCAACACTTTTGATAAACAGGGCAGAATATTATATTAATGAGTGTGGTGGAGTGCATCCGGGGAATGAGAAAACATAACTGTGGCTTGGGCATTGCCAACCCAAAATCCTATGTTGCCCACCCAATTGATTATGCCAGAATCATGTTAAACGGTTAAAATAGCAGTAAGAAAGCTTTGAAACAGACAGAAAATGTCTGGCTGCCCACCCAGACATATCATCCTGAAGCGGCCCTAGGAATCACACAATTTATTGTTTATTGTGAATTATGTTAATGGTTGGCTGAGAAAAAAACGGGGACATTGATATATACTTTCACTTTGATAACACTGTTTCATTCAACAACAATAAGAGCATTAGAGCAGAGAGGCATGTACACTAGTATTTGGTTTATGTCACGAGTGCTGAAGGTGGGTGTGGTGCAGGAATCAAGCGCAGGACGCAGAAACAAAGTCCAAAAGACTTTAGTGAAATATTCACGTAGTACACGAGCACAACAGGCCCGGAGGCGAAATAAAGGCGCACACA
The DNA here is from genome assembly GCF_964263955.1 of Coregonus lavaretus. Classification (NCBI taxonomy): domain Eukaryota; kingdom Metazoa; phylum Chordata; class Actinopteri; order Salmoniformes; family Salmonidae; genus Coregonus; species Coregonus lavaretus. The sequence continues at coordinate 54,563 of NW_028162537.1, forward strand.
GGCATCAAACAAAAGGCGCACTAACATGTGCGAAAACCTCTCCAAAACAACGGAGGGAAACACGTAGCACAGAACACCAAACAGAAGCGTAATCACACACAACATCTGACACACACAACGAGAACTAAATAGGACACTAATGAGCACTAACTAGAAACAGGTGTACAACATCAAGACAAAACCAAACGAACATGAAACATACAACGATGGCAGCTAGTACTCCGGGGGACGACGACCGCCGAAACCTGCCCGAGCAAGGAGGAGGAGCAGCCTCGGCAGATTCCGTGACAGTTTATCTAAGCAACAGGTCTGAGATTGCTTCCAGAGTATGTGATCAGAGTTGAACAGTTGGAAATCCCACTCATTGCTCACGGACAGCACCAGCGCTCAATGTCCTTTCCCCCATTCCGCTAAAAAACGCTCAGCACTCACAGGAAAAACAACTGCCGCTCCAAATTCACTCCATTCATAAAATATTAAAATATAAGATAATTTAACAAACACCCTATCTATTTTTGTGACTATGTACCATTTGGTTTTGAAGTAGGCTATTGTAAGAGAGAAGGGTGAATTTGTGGCCTGCAATTTGGGGCGTTATTGCATATGGGCATTCCTCAATCTGCAGGAACCCCTCTTTATACTTCTATTGGCCATTTTTAAACTAGGACTCCGCTACACAGGCAGGAGGCAGGGGCAGTCCAGTACAGTAGGTGGCGGTAATGCACCATAACATTGGATGCCAACCGCCGATAAACCCCACAGAAGAAGAGCTTGATATGTCAATGGTAGACAGTGTCCTTCGCCTTCGCCTGTCGAGCACTGTTTTCCCGCGGGAATGCCCACATGCAGGAACGGCGAATTGCGAGCCGCAATGACACTCTATTGTCGTAAGAAGTTTCAACATTACAACAACATGTCATAGGCTATTAAACAAGGACCTAACTGATGAAATGCGGCTGCTGTGTTAAAAAACTAATAGCTTTTTCTCTAATCTATTGATGATCAGATACTTCAGTTGTAACAAAACATTTTTTTTTTGCATTGTTGGTTAAGGGCTTGTAAGTAAGCATTTCACTATAAGGGCTACACCTGTTGTATTCGAAGCATGGGCTACCGAGTGACGCAGCGGTCTAAGGCACTGCATCTCAGTGCTTGAGGCGTCATTACAGACCCCCTGGTTCGATTCCAGGCTGTATCACAACCGGCCGTGATTGGGAGTCCCATAGGGCAGTGCACAATTGGCCAAGCGTCGTCCGGGTTTGGCCGGTGTAGGCTGTCATTGTAAATAAGAATTTGTTCATAACTGACTTGCCTGGTAAAATAAAAATGTGCCAAATTTGATTTGATTTTAACTAGCTCAGTTGCGCTCA
>NW_028162536.1:0-37183 GCF_964263955.1 Coregonus lavaretus
CTGTACATGGGAAAGACCCTGACCTCACACACTGGTGCCATGTCCTAGCCTTCTCTCTGTGTGTGTGTGTTTCCTTGAAATTTTGCCAGCAGCTACATCCCACACCAATGGGTGCACGTGTTTGTACGCGTGGGCTTTCGATTATATTTACCGTCTTATTTATCTACACAATGTCTGCAAATGAATATCAATTTCTACAGCTCCTGGTCAACTTCACACTCAACAGCACACATTAGAAGTACACATAACAGGACTCATTAGGCTACTGCACCTCCAGTGGTCAGGGTGTGTGTCATTCACATTCTGCTTTCTCTCTCAGAGTGGTGTGTGGTAGTGGGAACTCCTGGCTAAGCAGGACATGGTCCATATGGTCTCAGTGTGAATGAGATTACCGGAAAAATGAATGGCTGTCATTGTTGCTTAAAAATGTATAAAGAGGCTTTAATATGCTCTCTCTCTTTCTTTCTTTTTCTCTCTCATTCACCTCCCTCCTTTCTACACTCTTAGAAAAAGGGTTCCAAAAGGGTTCTTCGGCTGTCCCCATTGGGGAACCCTTTTTGCTTCCAGGTAAAACCCTTTTTGGTTCCAGGTAAAACCCTTTTTGGTTTCAGGTAGAACCCTCTGTGGAAAGGGTTTTACATGGAACCCTTCTACCTGGAACCAAAAGGGTTCTACCTGGAACCAAAAACAGTTATTTAAAGGGTTATCTTATGGGGACAGCTTAAGAACCCCTTTAGGTACTAGATAGCACCTTTTTTTCTAAGAGTGTACAGAAGCTTAGCACATGTTTTAGTGAAACTATTTTCTGCCGTTTTTTACTACGTTTTAATCTTTGCCTTTATTATCCCTATCCTCAGGACGTCGAGAAAGTTCCTCCATCTGTGATAGTGACCCCTGAACCCTGCCCCCTGACCCTTGACCTGGAGTCTGAGGTAACATCCGCCATCTTGTCCCTTCTCCTCCTCAGCTCACTGATCACCTGGTTCATAACACACACAACTTTTGTAAGCTAGCTATATTATTACTTTAAAACAATTCCAAAAAAGGTGAAAAGTATACACATTCACAACAAAATCTGTATTGTGTATTGTGTTTAATAGAATAGTTATTCATATTATTTTATTGTTTGTTTATTATTGTTATTTCTAATACTTTTTAAACAAATATTTAGCATTTTATGAAGCACAATTGTACAATTATACTGAAGGATATACATATTAATAGTATTTACAATTTTGATTATCATCATTGAATGGTCTTTAAAAATTATTTACCAAATAATTGTCAGTGTCTCTTATAAAATGAGTTCACTGTTTTACAACATTATTTTGTACATTTCAATAGGGGTTGACTTTGCTGATTTAATTTGAGAAATGTTATAATAATTGTTCACAATCTTCAGAGTGATAAAAACACACTTCCTTACCTCAGAACCTTTTCTGTGTTGATTTTGTTTTGATTTTGGCTGATATTACCACAGTATCTAACCCTCTGAATGTGTCTCTATATAGTGAGACAGTCCAGTCGTAGGTTGGCCTCTGTTTTCTATACCTCTGGTGAAGCTGTGTGTTGATAGTCTGAGATGTCTGGTTGTGAAGGCAGGCAGCGATAGCTGTACAGGCTCCATACAGATTAGAGTTAAGTGCTAATGATTTTAATGGTCGGCACAACCAGAGGACAGACAGGCTACTAAGCTCAGGAGGACACCTTTCTTGTTGGGACTTCTTTCACCCTATATATCAGGGATCATCAACTGGCGGCCCACATCAATTTGCAGAGTACAAATTATTTATAATTATGTTCCGGCCCCCTGACCATCCACTCAAGAAAAAATAGTCTTGCGGCTGAATCTCGTTGATGATCTTTGCTCTAATTTATATGTTGTGATTAATTAAAACACAAATCTCCTAACAAAACCCTCAGATTTCAGTATGCAGAAATCTATGAGGACAGTGACTGATACATAAGATATATTTTGAGGTTTGTTACAGCATGTCTTTGAAAGGCTTGTGTCTCTGTGGCTTGTGTCTGTGACAGGATGCAGTTCTCTGTCTGGTGTCTGACAGCACTGTCTGATTGACAGGTGGGGTGTGACATGCCCTCTCTTTGCTCCCTAGTGGTCATGGGATAGGGTCACAACCTTTCACCTGACCCTTGACCCTGTGACTCTGTCTCCTGTCTCCATGGGGACAGACTTCACTTCTCACACTGACAGACAGAGGGATGGGTGGGAGTATGGGAGGAATGAGGGACAGACAGAGGGATTGAGGGAGAGAGAGAGGGATGGAGGAACCTCGCTATCAGGGCAGACAGACAGCCAGGCAGCAAAGGATGGAGTGCAGAAGGAGGAAGGGAGAGGAGGAGGGAAGGAAAATAGTCAGGGATGGAGGTATCTGGCAGTGGGTGCAGCCAGATAGGCATACAGACAGGCAGACAGGCAGGCAGGCAGGCAGACAGACAGACAGGCAGACAGGCAGACAGGCAGACAGGCAGACAGGCAGACAGGCAGGCAGACAGACAGGCAGACAGACAGGCAGACAGGCAGACAGGCAGACAGGTAGGCAGGCAGGCAGACAGGCAGGCAGACAGGCAGACAGGCAGACAGGCAGGCAGGCAGGCAGGCAGGGAGACAGGCAGGGAGACAGGCAGGGAGACAGGCAGGGAGACAGGCAGGGAGACAGGGAGAGCAGACAGGGAGAGCAGAGGCAGGCAGTGACCTTACTGTTGTCCCAGTAGGATCGAAGGGCTTATTTAAAGGCCTGGTCAATGTGGAGTATCACCCTCACATATCACTGTGTCTGAGATAGCAGCCTCACAGCCTGACGACTCATCACCACTGTAATACAACGCTCTCATACACACTCACAGACACAGTGTGTGTGTCCATTTTGTGAAATAACTCTCCGAAAAGCCCCTGAAATGTTGGACAAAGACAGCATCAATATCAGCGTCACAGTTGCTCTGTGTGTTTGTTAAGTATATGCTCTAAGGAATTGTGTGGCAGTGACAGGGTTAAAGCCGATCAGTGCAATATAAGAAAGCTGTGTGTGGCTGCAACATTAGGATACCTGCATACTTCAGCATTTTCTGCCTGTCAGGAGTTCTGAGGTCACTGGTTGGGGGAGAGGGGAGGTGGGGGTTGGAGGAAGGGAGAGAAGAGGGAGAGAGGGGGAGAGGGGGAGAGAGGGGGAGTTTAGAAGCAGGCTCAAGCTATAGAGCACGTTACGGGGTGTGTGTGGTGCCTCCCAGGCTGCCAGCAGGCAGGTCAGGTTATTATAGAAGGACACAGACACAGCAACATCAAGGTGTGTGTATGTGGGGAGGTACTGTATGTGGGTGAGTATATGTATTTTTCTTCGTTAATACAGTATTTTTCTTTGTCTCCTTGTACACTAAGATCCTTGCATATATATACATAATGTCTCAGAGCACCCCTTTTCTCCTTTCAAATTATGTTAATGTCCAATGCTGTATCTCTCTCCTCCCATGTTTCTAGTTGTGTGAGTACAGAGCCCAAATTGAGTCTGTTTTATTCAGATGTGTATTTTAATTAGTCTTTAGTGGAGACTCCGGTAGAGTGTGTGCGGCATGTGTGTGTGGGGGTGGGTGGGGGGGTCAGCCCAGAGACACTGTTAGGGAATGTGTGTTCACAGCGTGATTGAGAGAGATGCAGTGATTAGTTGTGAGTTAGTGTAATGTATTTCCCCTGAACTATCATAGTTCTTAGCCTTAGGGTCTTCCTTTAGCCCACAGCGTACCCTCACCTCCTCCTCCTCCCTCTCTCGTCTTTTCTTCCATGTTCGTCCTCTCCTCACACACACACACACACATTCAAACAGCCACACTTCTCCTCCTCCTTCCTCTTTTCTTCCCTGCAGTGTCTCCCCAGCACTAGCTCGTTAGCTTTGCACCCTGTGTCTAATTAAACTCCAGCAGCCCTGTGTTAGCGCTGGTGCTATAGAGATGTTAACATGGCACAATACCAACACTCCTCAGGATATATCTCAATACACACCCTGGCCCCGATGCTAATGTTTATTAAAAACCCAACTAGCTACCATTTTAACAGCCACACAATGCAGAACTCTATATCTAAATAGATAGTCGCCTCAGTATAATTGAGCATGGATCCCTGTACTTGGGACATCCTAGCTGTACTGTATGTGTGCTTGTGCGTGTGCACATGCCTGCACAGACTAAATCTTTCACCTTGGCATATAGTGCATCCATATCATTGTGTGTTTATGTGTGTGAGAGTTTTTAAGTGTGTGTGTGTGACTCCTATCCCTCCTTATATAAATGTATCTACTAGTCCCTGTGCATCCATATCCCAGCTGCAGCCGTCCATCCCCTCTCTCTGACATCCTTTTATTTCCCTCTCGCAGGGCACACACACACACACACACAGACACACACACACACACACACACACACACACACACACACACACACACACACACACACACACACACACACACTGAGAGAACATATTGCCTAGGCCTGGCTGGAACAGGAGGCTTCTCCTGCTTGTTATCTTGATAAATAACCAGGCTGCAGGGAAACTGCTGAATTCTAGCTTTCTCCCTCTATATCCTCAGGATGACATTCATTTGAAGTGCTGCGAGGGAACTAACTAACACAGAGATAAATAAGGAGACGCCAGTGCTAAACACACTCTGCTGTTCCTGTATGTACACTGAGTGTACAAAACATTAGGAACACCTTCCTAATATTGAGATGTACGCCCTTTTGCCCTCAGAACAGCCTCAATTCATCGGTGTCGAAAGCCTTCCACAGGGATGCTGGCCCATGTTGACTCCAATGCTTCCCACAGTTGTGTCAAGTTGGCTGGTTGTCGTTTGTGTGATGGACCATTCTTGATACATACGGGAAACTGTTGAGCGTGAAAAACCCATCAGTGTTGCAGTTCTTGACACACTCAAACCGGTGCGCCTGGCACCTACTACCATACCCCGTTCAAAGGCACTTAAATATTTTGTCTTGCCCATTTACCCTCTGAATGGCACACATACACAATCCATGTCTCAAATCTTTAAAATCCTTCTTTAACCTGTCTCCTACCCTTCATCTACACAAGTGGATTTAACGGGTGACATCAATAAGGGATCATAGCTTTCACCTGGATTCACCTGGTCAGTCTGTCATGGAAATAGCAGGTGTTCATAATGTTTTGTACACTCTGTGTATATATATATATATATATACCAGTCAAAAGTTTGGACACACCTACTCATTCAAGGGTTTTTCTTTCTTTTTTTTACTTTTTTCTACATTGTAGAATATAAGTGAAGACATCAAAACTATGAAATAACACATATGGAATCATGTAGTAACCAAAAAAGTGTTAAACAAATCAAAATATATGTTATATTTGAGATTCTTCAAATAGCCACCCACTCTTGGCATTCTCTCAACTAGCTTCACCTGGAATGCTTTTCCAACAGTCTTGAAGGAGTTCACACATATGCTGAGCACTTGTTGGCTGCTTTTCCTTCACTCTGCGGTCCAACTCATCCCAAACCATCTCAATTGGGTTGAGGTCGGGGGATTGTGGTGCAGCACTCCATCACTCTCCTTCTTGGTAAAATAGCCCTTACACAGCCTGGAGGTGTATTGGGTCATTGTCCTGTTGAAAACCAAATGATAGTCCCACTAAGCCCAAACCAGATGGGATGGCGTATCGCTGCAGAATGCTGTGGTAGCCATGCTGGTTAACTGTGCCTTGAATTCTAAATAAATCACAGACAGTGTCACCAGCAAAGCACCACCACACCATAACACATCCTCCTCCATGCTTTACGGTGGGAACTACACATGCGGAGATCATCCGTTCACCCACACCGTGTCTCACAAAGACACGGCGGTTGGAACCAAAAATCTCAAATTTGAACTCCAGACCAAAGGACACATCTCCACCGGTCTAATGTCCATAGCTCATGTTTCTTGGCAAGTATTTTATTCTTATTGGTGTCCTTTAGTAGTGGTTTCTTTGCAGCAATTCGACCATGAAGGCCTGATTCACACAGTCCCCTCTGAACAGTTGATGTTGAGATGTGTCTGTGACTTGAACTCTGTGAAGCAGAGTTTGGGTTGCAATTTCTGAGGCTGGTAACTCTAATGAACTTGTCCTCTGCAGCAGAAGGTAACTATGGGTCTTCCACTTCTGTGGTGGTCCTCATGAGAGCCAGTTTCATCATAGCGCTTGATGGTTTTTCCATATTGACTGACCTTCATGTCTTAAAGTAATGATGGACTGTCGTTTCTCTTTGCTTATTTGAGCTGTTCTTGCCATAATATGGACTTGGTCTTTTACCAAATAGGGCTATCTTCGGTATACCCTCCCTACCTTGTCACAACACAACTGATAGGCTCAAACGCTTTAAGAAGGAAATAAATTCCACAAATTCACTTTTAAGAAGGCACACCTGTTAATTGAAATGCATTCCAGGTGACTACCTGTAGAAGCTGGTTGAGAGAATGCCAAGAGTGTGCAAAGCTATCATCAAGGCAAAGGGTGGCTATTTGAAGAATCTCAAATATAAAATATATTTTGATTTGTTTAACACTTTTTTGGTTACTACATGATTCCAAATGTGTTATTTCATAGTTTTGATATCTTCACTATTATTCTACAATAAAAATAAAGGAAAACCCTTGAATGAGTAGCTGTGTCCAAACGTTTAACTGGTAGTGTGTATATATATGTATATATAAATATACACACACACACATGCATAAAATAATTAACAGATTCACACACAGATGTGCCCTCAACACTTTTGTGTACGGCACACGTCTCTGATAATCAGGTGCATGTCCTTCACATCTCTCTCTACCCCTCTCCATCTTTCTCTCTCTCTCTCTCTCTCTCAGTAACGTAGCTAGGAATTCATTGGTGGATTTGCCTGCAGACATTTGGGTGGGCCCAAAAAAACATTTTCTATTGGGGGTGTGGCTTTCATATATTTATTTTTGGCCCCCCACTCCACGGCTTCTCTCTCTCTCTCTCTCTCTCTCTCTCTCTCTCTCTCTCTCTCTCTCTCTCTCTCTCTCTCTCTCTCTCTCTCTCTCTCTCTCTCTCTCTCTCTCTCGCCTCTCTCACACACACACACACACACACACACACACACACCCAGGATGAAGCATCCTGTTATGTGACACACCATTATTTTAACAATGTATGGTGTGGTGCCTAAAAAGGTCACTCCCTGATATCTAGCTCCATGTAACAACAATATGTATGGACTAAACCCTGCAGACTCTTCTGTCACAGTCTCTGTGTTTTACAGTGCGGTAGAAAGAGGGATTCATATACCCACTGGAGTTGGTGCAACACACTGTGTGTTAAAGCTTCGAAACTAGCAATAAGGGTTAGACAAGTTCTGGGTTAACAGTACTGTTGTCATCTGTTTATATGTGTGTGTGTGTGTGTTTCATTGTGTGTGCTGGGTGATGTGTGTTTGGTTCCCCTCTAAAGCAGGGTTTTAATTGTCCTGCTGTATTTATCACATGCTGTCATGACATGGTCATGTGATCACATGAACCACTGCCAGCAATTAAGCCCTATAAATCACTCATTCACAGAAAGAGTTAGAACAGAGGAAAGACAGAGAGAGGGAGAGAGAGAGAGAGAGAGAGAGGGGGAGGGAGGGAGAGGGAGAGGGCGAGGGAGAGGGAGAGGGAGAGAGAGAGAGAGAGAGAGAGAGAGAGAGAGAGAGAGAGAGAGAGAGAGAGAGAGAGAGAGAGAGAGAGAGAGAGAGAAAAAAATGGGTGGGTAAGGGAGAGAACAGCAAATAATAGATGTTAGCATTTTTTTTCTATAGTAAGTAATTTAATTATTCTCTCTCTTACCCACCCATTTCTCTCTCTCTCCCTCCCTCTCTCTCTTCCTCCCTCTCGCTCTCCCTCTCTCTGTCTTTCCTCTGTTCTACAGAGACAGACAGAGCGCGAGAGAGATGTGTGGTGTATCAGGGCAGAGAGTGAGCCAGCTGCAGCGGCTATATATCAGCTGTGTGGTCTACATCGACTCTCTCTCTCTCTCTCTCTCTCTCTCTCTCTCTCTGCTAGACTGACTTATCACTGACGTATCCCCCTCTCCCCTCCTCAGCACATGCTAGCTAGACTGATGGATTCCTCCCTGTACACAGTAGAGTAGACCTACGGACTGACGGATGGCTCTCAACTGATGGCTCTCTTCTCTGCTGCTAGCGTCCAATATTTTACAGCTACTGTACATTACCATATAAGCTACTGTATCTCTAAATAGTCTCTTTAATTTGGACTATTCTCACTTGGCCCTGATTTATCATGGTAAAAGTGGTTCCAGTTGTAATCAGTGAATTGATGTACTGAAGCTACTACTCAGTGCCGGCAGGGCAGGCTGGCTGGCTGGCTGGGCCAGGGCTGACCTCTGCATTGCCTGTATCAGTTTCTTCAGACCTGGAGGCAGTGTACATACAGAGACTCAGCCTGGTCACTGGCTTTTAAATGGCTGATTAAACTTTCATGACAGGAAAAAGGACAGGTGATGGAGAGGAGAGGAAGAGGAGAGGAAGAGGAGAGGAGAGGAGAGGAGAGGAGAGGAGAGGAGAGGAGAGGAGAGGAGAGGAGAGGAGAGGAGAGGAGAGGAGAGGAGAGGAGAGGAGAGGAGAGGAGAGGAGAGGAGAGGAGAGGAGAGGAGAGGAAGATGAGAGAAGAAGAGAGGAGAGAAGAGGAGAGGAAGAGGAGAGAAGAAGAGAGGAGAGAAGAGGAGAGGTAGAGGACAGGAAGAGGTGAGGAAGAGGTGAGGAAGAGGAGAGAAGAGGAGAGGAAGAGGAGAGAAGAGGAGAGGAAGAGGAGAGAAGGAGAGAGAAGGAGAGAGAAAGAGAAGAGGAAGAGGAGAGAAGAAGAGAGGAGAGAAGAGGAGAGGAAGAGGAGAGAAGAGAAGAAGAGAGAAGAGGAGAGAAGAGGAGAAGAGAGAAGAGGAGAGAAGAGGAGAGGAAGAGAAGAGGAGATGAAGAGGAGAGAAGAGGAGAGAAAGAGAAGAGGAGAGGAAGAGGAGAGAAGAGGAAGAGGAGAGAAGAAGAGAGAAGAGGAGAGAAGAGGAGAGGAAGAGGAGAGAAGAGGAGAGAAAGAGAAGAGGAGAGGAAGAGGAGAAATAGAAGAGGATGAGGAGAGAAGAGGAGAGAAGAGGAGAGAAAGAGAAGAGGAGAGGAGGGAACACACATTCACACTCCTAATAGACCACCGCAAATCCTTTAATGCATGCTCCGATTGAGCCTGTTTAGCACGCACACACACACACAAACACACACACACACACACACACACACACACACACACACACACACACACACACACACACACACACACACACACACACACACACACACACAACACATACACAGTATTTAACAGGCAGGTATTCCAGTGATAAGAGAGTTTTAATGATTGGGGAAGTGATTCCCAGCAGATTTGCTCTCTCTGGTTTCCCAGTCCTCCCCTCTGTCGATGTCTCAGATAATGATGTCAATGAGAATGGATGCAGGGAGGGAGGAGAGGAGGAGAAACATGCTGCTAATCGCTAGGCCACAGAGGAATCTCTACATCAGAGAGACCAATAGAGATGGCGAGAGAGAGAGAAAGAAAGAAAGAAAGAACAAAAGAAAGAAAGAAAGAAAGAAAGAAAGAAAGAGCGAGAGTGTTCGTTTATGTGTGTTCTAAAGTGCTAACGCACTAAAGCTCAGAGGACTGGGTAGGCTACATTAACTACTCCTGTTGTCACTGACACTTAGAGGTTAAATCTCCCTTTCCCTCTCTGCTCCATTCTCACTGTTCTGTTAGTGGCCATTTTGGAAGTGTGCTCAAATCTTCCATAAACAGGGCAATGTGTCCTCCTCACTTTGCCTCCCCCCACTCTCTCTCCTTTCTCCCCTGCTCCCTCCCTCCCCCCACTCTCTCTCCTTTCTCCCATGCTCCCTCCCTCCCCCACTCACTGCTCCTGTGCTTGCTCTACTGCTCTGGGTCAAGGTTGACACATACGGCACAGAGGGAGGGAGGAGAGGGAAGACAGGAGGAGGTACGCGGGAGGTGGAGTGAGTGAGAGAGGGAGCGAGAGAGAGGTGTGCATGAGGGATCTCTCTATCTGTATCTCCCTGCCTCCCTCGCTATATATTTATTTATTTCTCATATGCAAACACACACGGGTCTATTGTAGAACAGGAAAGTGAGACACTTCCAGCAGGAGTGAACCCTACCTGCTCACAACAACACTTTATTTACACTAAAAAATCAAATTCTGAGAAATACTTGGTCTTATTTGTTTACATTCATGTACTTATTTTCTGTCCTTCACATTTGTTTGTACTGTATGTTCTCCATGAGTTCCATTCCCCCAGTGCTCTCCAGTGATTGTCTGTTAGATTTAGGGGTGTTGACCTGCTGTCAGGGTAAGATTGGCTGGACCAATCAGAGTCATGACAGGAGACAGACAGGAGAACACCTGCTAGACAACACCACGTCCCCTATCCCACCTATCTCACCTGTACTCAGCTCGATACAGGGCCACACAGCTTGCTGAGCAGAGGTATGTATGTGTGTGTGTGTGTATGTGTGTGTTACTTCTGCAGCTGAGGGAGTTTGTAGAAGAGGTTAAGTTTGCAGTATCGCAGAAAGATTGACTGACTGTGTAAAAACAAAAACATTTTATTTGTTAGATTTCATGTTTTTGTTTTGGGGGGGGCATTTATTTGATGCAGTTTATGTTGCAGTGTTCTATAATTAGTGAATACCTGGGACTGATAACACTGGACTGGTATTAGGGTTAGAGCATATGGGGCACACATCTGCAGACATACACACGCACGCACTAACGAACGCACACACACAAATTCCTGCTGTGAAGAGTGGCGCCTGCGAAGTCAAGTCCACATTCCATGCCTTCAGTCCTGGAGGTGTCATGGGGAGGTCACTATGGGGTCAGAGGGGAGGTCATAGGTCAGGTTAATGAGAACCAAAAGAGAAAGTCTACGTTTCTTTCATATCCTCTTGATGTTTTTCATGTAAGCCTTTGCCCGTGTCCGAATACCCATACTTGCTTTCTAAATAGTAGGCTTTTTGGGTGTGAAAATAGAAATGTAAAAATAGTATGTAAAATTTAGAAAATGAAGTATGCTTTAAATGCCAGGATGTCATACTAATTTCAACTTTTCATCAAGTAGAAGTCATTGCACACTATTGAGGAAGAGAATCGTCTTTTCACACTCACATGTGTTTGACAACAGTTGATAATCAGAATAGGGGACGCGCTTTACAAAAATGAATGAATGGCGGGGAACAAGCATGATTGTGCATTAGATGACGCCTTGGATGAGTAGTATGTTGATATTTGTTGCTTACTGCATACATTTTTACTAAACAGTACATTCTAAATTGTTTGCCATGTTATTAGTACACAGTATGTCGTTTTAGTAAGTAGTAGGCAAGACAGATTTCAGACACATCCTTCGTCTAAGCATGGGTTATTGGCGGTGAGGGTTGTGAAGAAGGATCATTTTATTGCATGTCAGCAGAGTTGATGTTTGCAACAAATAAATCGTATTGCTTTTCTGCTGCTAGCTTCAGCATCAACATGTAATAAAGCAGGGCCTTTCTTTTTCTCCATGGCTCCTCTCCTCTCCCAGGCGTGGATAATTACATGTTCTTTTTAATTTAAGTTCCATTAGAGCTGTTTTCCAGAATGTCTCCGTTTTAACTTTCTTTTTTTTCCATCATCAAAGTGAAATCTAAAAAGGGCGATCATTGCAATTTAATTACGACAAATCCCTTTGTGAATTTCCTCTAGTGTTTGTTTACAAGTGTATTTGCCTGCTTCTGCAGTTTTTGTGAGGGCTTGTGTGTGTATTGCTTGTGTGCATGTCGGTGTGTATGTGTCTGTGTGTTTTAATGGCTATGCACTTGTGTGTATGTGTATCAGTCGCACTGGGCTTTATGTAAATAGATAAGATGGTGTTTTATTCCCAATCAGAGGAATCTCCTGTCGCGTCCCAGTCTCTACATAATAACCTCCAGCATTGCTCTGTACCCCCTACACACACACACACACACACACACACTGCAATTTGCAGACACTGCACATTTCCTCTCTCAGGGGGGAAAGGCTTTGATAAATGAAAATAAATACTTTTCTGCACATAAAGAGCTAACAGGGAGAGGAAGGAGGGTAGAGAAAGGGGGAAGGGGTAAGGAGAGGGTGATTGGGTAAAGGACAGTGAGGAAGAGGGGTAAAAGGGGTAATGAGGGTCTCTGACGTTTGTTCAGTAAATCCTCACATTTAGATTTTTTCCCCAATTAATGATCAAAAAGAGATTAAATCATTATCTGACATTGGGACAGGACAGCATTGTATTTATTGTTTTTTGGAGAGTGTAAGTGTGTGTGTGTGTGTGTGCAAAGAAGTGAGTGAGTGAGTGGACTTGTTTAACTATTCTTGTGGGGACCAGAAGTCCCTAACAAAAATTTGACCAACTGGGGACATTTTGTTAGTTCCCACGAGGTCAAATGCTATTTCTAAGGGGTTTAGGGTTAAGGTTAGAATTAGTGTTAGGATTAGAATTACGTTAAGGGTTAGGGTTACCGAGCTAGGGTTAGTTTTAGGGTTAGGGTTAGGAGCTAGGGTTAGGTTTAGCGTTAGGGTTAAGGTTAGGTTGTTGGGTTAAGGTTAGGGTTAGGGTTAAGGTTAGGGTTAGGTTTAGAGGTAGGGGTTAGGGAAAATCGGATTTTGAATGGGACTGAATTGTGTGTCCCCACAAGGTTAGCTGTACAAGACTGTGTGTGTGTGTGTGTGTGTGTGTGTGTGTGTGTGTGTGTGTGAGGTCTGACTGAGCACAGAGGTTATCGTTCAGGAAGCTGCAGCATGTATCTCTTATCAGCTGATCGGTATCTAAAGACAGACTAGAGAGAGAATAAGAAAGAGAAAGAAAGAAAGAAAAAACACTAAAGGTATAGGTGGTTTATACTGAGTTTAACTAAGAGAAAAACAACACATGATTTAGAGGAAACAGGTGTTTACCCTCCTCTTTCCTTCTGTCCATTTCTCATTCCGCAAGGTCAGAGAAGCCCCTCTCTTTTCCAGCATTTTTCTCTCTCTTTCTCTCACCCTCATCTCTCTCTACCCTTGCTCTTCCAGACCCCATTTAAAAAACACTCCCAAACCATAGACAGCTCTATAACTATAACTCTCTCCTCCTTTCCTCTCCTCCAGAGCTAAATGACTTTCAGAAATAAAGAACACTTATCTTATCTGCTGCCTCCATATCACAGCCACTGTCTCTGGTCCTACCACATACTATAATGGCAGAGTAATGTCTTATATTCAACTGTTTTTATTGTTGGGACGTAGTCTCTCTAGACCAGGAATGGGCAACTGGCGGCCCCAAAGACCCTAGAATCAATCCCCCCCACTGCATCAGCAGTTTTTCTCTTGTTATGTCAGTCACTGACAGTCACTCAATCAGCCCATGTCAGCTACAATTTTTTTAGATTGGTAAATTAGTCTAGCGGCCTAATCATGTTTGAATTACCGACCGGGGGTCCCCCATTGATTTTCTTAGTCACTCTCACTCAGATATCATATTAAAAACAGCAAACCTTTCCACCCTATGGCAAAATGTGTAGAATTGCAGCAAACGTGCTTTAAAATGGCAAAATATTATCTACGCTCCATGGATAAATGTGTAGAATTGCACAAAATTAACACAAAAAAATGCCTCTCCACTGTCAAGACGGGGGTCACTGAAATGTTTTGCTCGCAAGGTAGGTAGGGGGGTATGGATGTGGGTACACAGACCCACAAGCCGCTGCGGCCCCTCATGATTAGTTCAGATTTTTTGTGGCCCCCACCCCATCAAAATTGCCCATCCCTGCTCTAGACATACGGGTTGCCTCCCACAATGTACCAATGTTCCAGCTTACATGTCTGTACGTAAACCACATCAGTTTGGCATAGAGGAAAGGGCCTTATCCGCTTGTTGAGTAAACAGCACAATTCCTGCCCACATTTTAAACCCCGCCTACCCAAACTCTTGATTTGTTTGGAGAGTTGTCCTTTGAAGTTACCAAGAAAATCCATCATTAATCCCAGACCTAGTGCTGTTGCTGCCTAGTTGGGACAGAAAGCTAGCTGGGACAGAAAGCTGATAAGAGACAGGTGTCCACTCGTTCTGTTCTGTCATGCCGCTTTTCCTCTCTGCTCATCTCCTCTTCTGCTCTGTGGTTGAGAGAGCCTAAAGCAGGGGATCTGTCTTTGGGGGGGACTTACTGTATTGTGTGTGTCCACTAACTCAGGCCCCCCTTCAGGCACTCAGCAGAGATGAGAGGAAAGAAAGGAGGATGATAGGAGAGAAAGAAGAGCAGTGCTGCTAAATCTGTCCACAAGAACTCTATATCACTAGATCCATCCTCCCAGGATAGAACACAGTGTGTACATGCTCATACAGACGTACATGCACACTAGGCTTGGGCGGTATCCAGATTGACCTACCTTCATATCGATATATCCCGGATATTTGGTTATACCGGCACTGAACACAAGGGGCGCTATTTTCAAACCCCACTGAGGCTCTGAGATCCGAAACGTAGTAATGCTAAAGTCCCATAGCGAATGCTAACTAAATGCTAAACGAACATTTTATACAGTCTCTGACCTAAACTATTTTCAGGACAAACATCCCAGCTCATAAAGTTATACAAGTAACTCAAAAATGCTGCTCACAGTTTGCTGCATGCACAAAACAAATATTAGACAGGAGGGGATTCTCTGCTGTTACCAAGTTTGATTTTGCAAGAAGCTAAGCACTTAGCTAGATAGCTAACTAGCTACTAAATTAGCAAACCAAATGCACAACTGCAGAGCATTTAGCACATTTTAGACAGTTAACTTAATAGTTATAAGAGATCCAGCTGGCAAACATTTAGTTGTGAATTCCATACTGTAACTAGATCGCCTGGTGTGTGCTGCACAACAGTGAGTGACTCACAAGGCACCGGTCTCTTGTTGTTGTGTGCTTGTAAACAAACACCAGGTGACTGGGGACTACCGGTATGCTTCATAATGAAAAATTATGTGACAGGGGAAATTAAGAATGCGATCTTCTTTATCTCCTAACGTATTGAACAAGTTTATTGCAACTATTTACTTAAAAAGTAGCTACAAATATTCAAATGTATAAAAAAAAAACTTCAAAGAAATAGTTTAAACTGTATTGATGGTATTGAAAAACCATCCCGTGGCTATTTCCAAATACCCCAGTATACCACCCAAGCCTAAAACACACACTTGATACATGTTACTATAAGGTTAGCGTGTTCTTTCCCCAGTGCTGTTTGTGCATCCTCTGTTACTGTAGATAGTGCAGTGTAGGCGTGGCTATTGATCAGAGTATACAGCATGCAGATAGCTCTGCTTTCCTCATACCATGTATACAGCAGACACACAACGCAGACCTGTAACTTGCACAGGGATCAAAGGATAATAGTTAACTGCTATATTTCACATGCTTATGTATTTGCTTATTGATTAGCTACAGTATATCAGCTACCTCACCTAAAGCACCTTGTTTGTTCTATTAGCATATGCTTGGAGTTTTCCTTTTGTATGCAATTTTGATGGTGTGTGTAATGAGAGTGTGTGTCAGTGTGCATGTGTTAGACAGAGGGATGAGAGGAGCAGTAATTCTCTGTCTACCCTGAGGTCCTCTCAGCCTTGCAGGCCCCCTCTGTATAGGCCCCCTGACACATGCCTGAACAGAAAGCCAGGACCAACTAATTGGCCCCTGTGTTAATGCCTGTGTGTGTGTGTGTGTGTGTGTGTGTGTGTGTGTGTGTGTGTGTGTGTGTGTGTGTGTGTGTGTGTGTGTGTGTGTGTGTGTGTGTGTGTGTGTGTGTGTGTGTGTGTGTGTAGAAAGCCAGTGGTGTCAGCACTTCGGGGTGAGAGACGTTCTCTCAGGGCAGACTGAGGGAGACAACATAGCTAATATGGACATTCTTAAACAATTAAAGATTAAGACATGCAATTCTGCTGTGTAGCCAATACAATCCTGACATTTTAAAAGCTTTCAAAGCACTAACTCCAACGCAAATTACAATGTTTATGAACCGAGCGTGCATACTTAATTCTCTATTTATCTGCTTGTTTACGTAATAATACAACTGGAATTTTGTGAATAAAAGTTAGCCTTGTTTTATGATATTGGTAATTATGCTGTTTGAATTTAATTCCATTGTACCATAATTATGCTCATTGTTAAAGGTTTGGAGACCCTTGTTAGCTCTAATTGGTTTGTTATCTCTCTGTGTTTATTAAATGCTGAATAATTGTTAATTACCATGTGAGGATTTCTAAGGATTTGTCTCCAGCATCAAAACAATTTAATTACAGAACACACTTAAAAAACAAAACAGTAATAATAACAGCGGGAGCAGTGTGTGTGTGTGTGTGTGTGTGTGTTTGTTTAATGCTTGCAAATTAGATTCATAACTGAATGTATCTGCTCAGGTAGTATGCAGATTGCATGCTGATTTAATTTATTTTGCTGTCTACTGAGAGTATGAATAGCAGGGAGGTGAGGTGAGATATGATGGTGGTGTATGGATATGAGTATATGGACATCAGTGAAAAGGCTGCTGTAGGGCTGTGTCTCTGCTGAAACTGTCTGTCTCTCACTCTGAAAAGATCAAACTCATTCATACCTCAGGATAGTTCTGCTCTCTCTCTCTTTCCCTCTCTTTTTCTCTGTCTTTCTTTACACACACACCCGGCATTCACTCTCTTATTTCTCACTCTCCATACTCTGTCTTTCTTCATCTAGCTATCTCTCCACAGTTTCAGTCATCTCCCAGAGACTCCTCACTGACTGATAGACTAGCCGTGTGAATCCAGCTGCTGGAGGCAGCTGTGATAGTACACACACACACGCACACGCACACTCACACTCACACTCACTCTCTTTCTCTCATTCTGTTTTTCTCTCATTCTCTTCCTCCCTCTAAATATGTCCAGTCCAGCTGTGGTCCTGTTGAAACAGTATGTTTGTCTGTAGTCTGTTTCACATAATTAAACCGATGGGAAAAGGTGCTCTTCACTCATCAGTCTCATCTCTCCATGTGAGTGTGTCCTGCTGTGTAAAAAAGTGTGTATTTTAAAATCACTAGCTATATCATTTATTTAATGCCAACATTGGTTTGGATCTTGTGACAGACACACACGCACAAATATGGTGGTTCATTTTAGCTGTGCAGTTCTTACCAGGGTCCAGTATCTCTGAGATAGGGTAGTGTATTTTATGGCACCAGAGGGACCAGAGTTTAACTAAAGAGTGGCCTATTGATAGATGCCACCTAGCCAACGTCTCCACTTTATTACAATTAAAGCACAGAAAGCAGCAAATCACCTGCAAATCAATGATCCACTCTGGGGGACTGGAGAAGGCTAACGTTAGCTAGTATTTCACACCGCCATAGTGGAGAGAATCATTCTGGGATTCTGGTCTACTGTAATAACAATAGCCTGAAATAAATTAATGAGGTAAAAACAAGATAGAATTGAATGGAGTAGCAAACTAAATCATCACTAACGTCATCATTTTTTATTCACTGTTACTGTCTGGAAGAAGAGAAGCACTGAACATGGTGATACATTCAGTAAAATGTCAAAGGAGTATCTAAATGTGGGCTCTCCAAAAAATCTGTGTGTGCATGTGTATTGCCAGCATGTCTGAATGTGTGTGTGTGTGGGTGCGTGCGTGTGTTTGTAGCTTTTTTTAACAGAGCTAGATTATCACCCTAGTCAGCGATGCTGCTGATACAGAGAAGATGCTGTAGTAATTATTATATTATACCTAGAATACAGAACCAGGGTCAAACAGAGTAGTATATAATGGTATGATGCCCTAACAGCAGTAAACCAGAACAGGCAAAATTCTGGGACAGAAACTACACATGGAATCACAATTTACGACAGAAACCATATATTATAGTGAGAGTGAGTGAGTGAGAGAGAGAGAGAGAGAGAGAGAGAGAGAGAGAGAGAGAGAGAGAGAGAGAGAGAGAGAGAGAGAGAGAGAGAGAGAGAGAGAGAGAGAGAGAGAGAGAGAGAGAGAGAGAGAGAGAGAGAGAGAGAGAGAGAGAGAGAGAGAGAGAGAGAGAGAGAGAGAGAGAGAGAGAGAGAGAGAGAGAGAGAGAGAGATGGGTCAATATAAATAGCAACCAAGCGAAATATAGTATGGGATCATATCAGAAAACACAACCAAGTGCGCACTGCACTTACACACTACATCACGTACACACACATACACACAAACAGTGGCTGCTTTGGTAATTTGTTGGTTGTGTTGGTGCAGTGGACTGTAGCGGTGGAGCAGTAACAGTTTGATTGTAGGCTTTATGAGGACAGTATATTATGTGTGTGACAGCAAGTGCCAGAGGGGGAGATATGTGACGCTACGGCAACCAGTGCTCCTTTGTGGCTCTACTGGACTCACCTACTACTTGACTAGCTACTGAATTAGCCCTCTGATTGGCTACTGAATTAGCTATCTGATTGTCTACTAAATTAGCTCTCTGATTGTCAACTGAATTAGCCTTCTGATCGGCTACTGAATTAATTATGTGTTTGTTTATATAATTAGCTCTCTGATCAGGTAATTCACTAACTCTGTGATTGGATATTGAATAAGCTCTGTGATTGGCTATTGAAGGAGAGAAGCTGGACGAGGGGCTAAAGCCAGCTCTCTTGTAATGCCTCCATTACTCACACTAAACTCAAAGAAATGCTGGGTTAAAAACGACTAAATGTGGGTTATTTGGTAACCCAGCTCTGGGTACAAGGCCGTGCACAGAACTTTCAGTGGGCAGGTGCTCAAGTTGTGT
The DNA here is from genome assembly GCF_964263955.1 of Coregonus lavaretus. Lineage (NCBI taxonomy): Eukaryota > Metazoa > Chordata > Actinopteri > Salmoniformes > Salmonidae > Coregonus > Coregonus lavaretus. The sequence continues at coordinate 18,925 of NW_028162536.1, forward strand.
TGTTGGGATGTCCCAAACATGGGTTAATTTAACCATCAGTTGGGTATACACATTCTTCTATAATAATTAGATGATTTATTACATATTATAATAAGGTATACCACCTTACTGTATCCCCAGAATGGGATTTGCATATGTTTTAAGGGAACTCATACACTTCTGTAAGCGTAATTGAAGCTACAAAAATGTAAATGTTCGACCTTAACATGTGATAACTATACAACAGAACAGATGAACAGGAATGACATTTACTCTCTTGGGTGGTTGTCACGCCCTGGCTCTGGGGACTCTTGTATGTTGAGCCAGGGTGTTAGTTTCTTTGTGTAGTGTCTATGTTTAGTTTTCTATGTTCTGTTCTAGGTTATGTGTTTCTATGTTGGCCGGGGTGGTTCTCAATCAGAGGCAACGTGAATCAGCTGTTGCTTGTTGTCTCTGATTGGGAACCATACTTAGGCAGCCTGTTGTGCACTTGTGTTTTGTGGGATCTTGTTCCGTGTAGGTTTGTGTTATTGACCGAGGACTTCACGTATCGTTCTGTTGTTTTGTGTTGTAATTAAAAGCACCTATTAAAGTATGTACTCATATCACGCTGCGCCTTGGTCCACTCATTATGACGATCGTGACAGAAGATCCCACCAAAACAGGACCAAGCAGCGTGTCCAGGAGCAAACGCCGGGTAAGGAGCTGGAGAAGTTGGCGATGGCCCAGGTGGGCCAATGGTGGTCCTGGGAGGACATGTTCGTGGGCAAAGGGCCATGGGCAAAGGTTAAAGCCCTGGCGAGAGAGGAGGTACGGCGCCAACCGAGCTGTCGTCGGACAGGCGAGAGGCAACCCCAATAAAAAATTTTTGGGGGGGGCACACGGCATGGACGACGGGGCTGCTGGAGGCAGCTACGGGGCGAGTTTGTGGATTAGGAGAGGAGGCCACCGGGTTTGGGGGGCTGGAAGGGAGGTTGGCGGAGCCTAGAGGTAGAGCAGAGCCAACTCCCCGTACTCAGGCTAGGCAGCGTGAGACTGGGCAGGTTCCGAGGTATGCAGAGCTGCGTACTGTGCCGCGAGTGGTCCGGCACAGTCCTGTACGTCCTGTGCTAGCACCACGCACGTGTCGTGCTAAGGTGGGCATGCAGCCAGGACGGAGTGTGCCGGCTCAACGCTCGTGGCCTCCAGTACCCCTCCTCGGTCCCGGATATCCTGTGCCAGTGCCACGTGCTGTAGTGCCAGTACGAGTACACAGCCATGTACGTCCTGTGCTGATGCCTCACACAGAGTGTGTAAAAATAGGCATTCAGCCAGGACGGGTTGTGTCAGCTCTTCGCTCCAGACCTCCAGTCCGTCTCCACAGCCGGTCCGGCCTGTTCCTGTTCCCCGCACCAAGCCTGTGGTGCGCGTCGCCAGCCCGGCCCGGCCTGTTCCTGCCCCTCGCACCAAGCCTGTGGTGCGCGTCGCCAGCCCGGCCCGGCCTGTTCCTGCCCCTCGTACCAAGCCTATGGTGCGCGTCGCCAGCCCGACCCGGCCTGTTCATGCCCCTCGCACCAAGCCAATGGTGCGCGTCGCCAGCCCGGCCCCGCCTGTTCCTGCCCCTCGCACCAAGCCTATGGTGCACATCGCCAGCCCGGCCCGGCCTGTTCCTGCCCCTCGCACCAAGCCTGTGGTGCGCGTCGCCAGCCCGGCCCGGCCTGTTCCTGCCCCTCGCACCAAGCCTATAGTGCGCGTCGCCAGCCCGACCCGGCCTGTTCCTGCCCCTCGCACCAAGCCAATGGTGCGCGTCGCCAGCCCGGCCCCGCCTGTTCCTGCCCCTCGCACCAAGCCTATGGTGCACGTCGCCAGCCCGGCCCGACCTGTTCCTGCTCCCCGCACCAAGCCTGTGGTGCGCGTCGCCAGCCCGGCCCGGCCTGTTCCTGCCCCTCGCACCAAGCCAATGGTGCGCGTCGCCAGCCCGGCCCCGCCTGTTCCTGCCCCTCGCACCAAGCCAATGGTGCGCGTCGCCAGCCCGGCCTGTTCCTGCTCCCCGCACCAAGCCTGTGGTGCGCGTCGTCAGCCCGGTCCGGCCCATTCCTGCTCCCCGCACCAAGCCTGTGGTGCGCATCGTCAGCCCGGTCCGGCCCGTTCCTGCTCCCCGCACCAAGCCAGTGGTGCGCGTCGTCAGCCCGGTCCGGCCCATTCCTGCTCCCCGCACCAAGCCTGTGGTGCGCGTCGTCAGTCCGGCACAGCCCGTGCCTGGTCAGGTACCGGTCAGCTGCTCCACACCGGAGCCTAAGCAATCCGCTCCACCGATGTCCAGTCCAGCTCCAGCCAGCGGGACCAGACCAGGGGCGCTACGGGGGGGTTGTTAGAGGGTGGTGGTCACGCCCGGAGCCGGATCCGCCTCCGAGGTGGAATGCCCACCCGGCCCCTCCCCTGTTGGGTTTATGTTGGCGCGGTCGCAGTCCGCGCCTTTGGGGGGGGTACTGTCACGCCCTGGCTCTGGGGACTCTTGTATGTTGAGCCAGGGTGTTAGTTTCTTTGTGTAGTGTCTATGTTTCGTTTTCTATGTTCTGTTCTAGGTTATGTGTTTCTATGTTGGCCGGGGTGGTTCTCAATCAGAGGCAACGTGAATCAGCTGTTGCTTGTTGTCTCTGATTGGGAACCATACTTAGGCAGCCTGTTGTGCACTTGTGTTTTGTGGGATCTTGTTCCGTGTAGGTTTGTGTTATTGACCGAGGACTTCACATATCGTTTTGTTGTTTTGTGTTGTAATTAAAAGCACCTATTAAAGTATGTACTCATATCACGCTGCGCCTTGGTCTGCTCATTATGACGATCGTGACAGTGGTGAAAAAGAACAATCTGAAAGCCACGCCCCTACTAAACTACGCCTCCAGTCTTCTGATCTGACCTGCTGGGTCATATCTCAATAACCCAGCACCAATAACCCAGCACCCAGCATCAATAACCCAACTAAGAGACCCAACACCTACAACCCAGCAGTTGGGTCAACAAAACCACACAGCATTTTTTTTTAGTGTAGAGCAGGGCTATACACACAAGGCATCAAACTCTGACATATACCTCTACAGTTGTTCTCTGGAGAGTCATTGTGCTAAAGAGACAATGATCACTGTATGCTGATAGATGATGTGTGTTTCATCCTAGAATAAAGATGATGGATTGTGGTATTGATTTATCTGAGCCGTGGCCATGACTGGACTGGCTGTCTCAGACAGACTCGGAGAGAGGAAGTTTCACATATTATTATTCACTGACTCATTGGGGATCATTGTGCTGACCCGGGGTGTGTGTGTTTGTGTGTGTGTGTGTGACAGGCTTAGATCCTCCATGTCAGGGACAGCGGTGAAAAGGGCAGAATGAAACACGTCCTCTCTCTCTGTTCAGCTGCTGTTCTCTCTGTTGGTCCCTCACTATCCCAGAGGAGTCGAGGAACAGACAGACAGACAGACAGACAGACAGAGAGAGAGACAGACAGACAGAGAGAGAGAGAGATTGAGGAGTTGAGGATGTAGTTATCGACTCTCCTCTGTTCCATCACCTCCCACCCCTCTGAAGGTGTACCGAGACACACGTCACATGAATACTCAAACACACACACACACACACACACACACACTCTGTTTCTTTAGAAGGCAGAGGAAGAGACATATTGTAATATCAGTAGGCTATCTATTCTCTACTCTGCTAGTGGATCCCAATCCTCTTTGGAAATAACAGCAGCAACACAAATCTGTGTGACTGGCTGAGACAGAAAGATAGGGCTGGGCTCTGTTTAATACCCTTATGTAAACCAGTAGCAATCAACCCTAACACAGCACCACTCAGGGAACAATAAATGACACTTTCTATTCTCTCACCAGATAGCAACGCTGTGTGTGTGTGTGTGTGTGTGTGTGTGAATGTGTGTGTGTGAGAAAGAGAGAGATATACTGTACGGTTGTTTCTTTCAGCAGTTAGAGGACAATGCTGCCTGGTTCCCCAGTGTTTGTTGTGCTAGTTTAGATTGTGTCTTAAACCAGAGAGTGATTTAGACCCTGACCTCAGAGACTAACTCTACTGTATGTCTGATACGCTCCTTCATTCATCCTCCACTATCCCTCCTTTCTGATATCTCTCTCTCATCCCTCGGCATCCCTTTGTTTACTTCTTCTCCTCATCCCTCCCTCCTTCTCTCTTTCTCTGGTTCAGTAAACAAAGAGCAGAAAAACAGTCAAACAGAGCAAGGCTCAGATTGTCCAATCTAAAAACAACAGCAGTGACACAAATATCCCAAATCTCACCACACCAGCTAGAGCCAAGACAGCAACAAAGTATTGTATGTGCATGTGTGTTTCTGGTGTATGAGTGTGTGTACAGTAATATTTGACAGAAGACCGATTATAGTGAAATACCTTTATTTCCTGTTGTCAACTTGTCATAATGGCCCTGTGTTTCAGCCATATAGACCCTGTCATAATGGCCCCTTGTTTCAGCCATATAGACCCTGCCATAGTGGCCCCGTGTTTCAGCCATATAGACCCTGTCATAATGGCCCCTTATTTCAGCCATAGAGACCCTGCCATAGTGGCCCCGTGTTTCAGCCATATAGACCCTGTCATAATGGCCCCTTATTTCAGCCATATAGACCCTGCCATAGTGGCCCCGTGTTTCAGCCATATAGACCCTGTCATAATCACCCTGTGTTTCAGCCAAATAGACCTTGCTAGGAACCCTGCACTACCCTGTATTACATGTATGGCTCTCTGTCACAATAGGCTTACAGGGCTCAGTCACAGGCAATGAGAGGGTGTGTTTGTGTTGCTTTGATCCTTATATTAATGATAATATCACCAGGTTGGAGAGTTGTGAAGTCATTGGGATTCAAGCTAAGAACCAGATTGGTTTGTAGCTGCTCTGGGAAATGGTGGTTGCTGTTATTGATGAAATAGAAGCAGTGTTCCTTGTGTACAGTATGCTTCTGTATTCAGGTGAGATTTTGTTTCTGCCTTTGTGATCAGGCAGTATGCAGTACACATTACACAGTTTTATGGCAAGAGAGAGAGATAGAAGAGAGATTATTATTTCAGAGTCACAGGCATTGAGGCTGTTGTTGTTCTAGAAGAGGTTTTATGGAGCAGAAACCAACTGCCTTTTCTCTGGGTTGTTTTCGCACTGATTGATTGCTCTGGCCTGAGGCTCCTCTGAGTGTGTTGCGTCGTGTCTGGGTGTTTACCGGAATGTTTGGAGGATAAAAACCCCAGTCCTCGACATCAGTCTAGACTAGAGTCAGTGAGAAAGAGAGACAGAACGAAAGAAACAATGAATGAAAGAGATAAAGAAAAACAACAATTCTCCTTTGGCCCAATGGAGTACAGAGCCCATAGAGGACCCATGCTTTTGTCTGTCTCTGTGTGCTGTGGTAGACGGAGCTGCATTCCCAGTCTCTGGACGGTTCTGATTGTTTTCTCCAGTGTTGCAGACATGTCAGTGGGTCAGAGACAGACTGACACTGAGGCACCAGAAGGTCACAGTTGTCTGTGCCTATATCTATCACTTTTCTCATTCAAACTGTCATCCCTTTTATTCAGTCTCTCTCTCTCTGTCAGGGAAATTGTCAAGGACCATTGAAGAATTTGAAAAAGTTGGAAAGACAATATTTTGCTAGGACGTGTGTGTTCAGTGAAGAAGAAACTATATTTTGTACAAAGTGTGTCAAACACTGACATCTAAAATGGTGTTTGTGTGAAGTGTGTGTGTGTGTTACCATTGTGCCTGTAGCAGTGGATTGATTTTGATTGCACAATCCTTCAAACCACTGGGTTTTTCAGATGATAATCTGCTCACTCTGCAGATTATAACTCAGATGATCTATTTCACAATGAACACAGAAACGATGTGACACTTATTTGTGGTGAGACACACACGCACACACACACTAGCCTGAGGGGGAGAGGAGCATGTGATGAGCTCCTAGTGGGAGGCAGAGAAGAACAAGATAATTATTACACTTAGAAGTAACAGAGAACAGGAGAGAACAGGAGACAGAGATTTAATGTTCTTATTCCAGCAGAGAGAGATCAACAGCACATCTCAGCTCATGATTAAGAGAGTGTTGTTCTGTAAAGACAGGAGAGTCTTGAATTACGACACATAAATGTGTGTGTGCGTGCATGCGTGCGTGAGTGTATCTCTGTGCTGTGAGGTTTATTTCTGTTATGTTTCTTAATTAGCTGACAAAGGTTACTAAAGGTCAAGGCGTCTCAGGCAAGGGGGCCGGCGCATGCAAATGTGGCAGGAGGTCAGACGGCTTAGTGACCGCCTTACACAGCCCATATATGGGCACAACCACGCTCACATCATTGCCATACAAATACCCTCAGTTATAAAATAATACCACTGATCTAGGTGATGTATTTACACCACTCATATACAGACACTGTACTGACATACAAATACCTGAACTAATATTAATACTGAGTTGATGAGAATACTGTAACGGATTTAGATCTACAGTAATTACCATTATTGCTGAATGTATCACACCTTTGCCATGCCAAACACATCAGGTTATTCTTACACTTCCAGCATGCCTAATGTGTTTCTGCCTTAGATAGACTCCAGAATAATATTGATACAACATTTATTTACATCAACCTTCATATCTACCACTTTCACATGACCTACTTATTATTCATAGCTTTAAACACATGAAATGTACTCTTCTAGTTCTCTTTCCAGCTCAGTAGGCACTACATGAACACCCAAATAGGGTGTCAGTGAGTTCAGTGAGTTGGAGTGTGTTGAAGGAGATAAGATAAGAGGTGTGGCAGCAGTAGGTAGTCACCTGTGCGTAAAATATTATCCTTGTAGGCTTGGACAAGTTCTAGTGGTAACACACACACACACACACTGTTCCGCTATGCTCTAGTGGTAAAGGTGATAGAGCGTTAGACAAGCTCTAATGCTGGAGGTGAGAGACAGACATTAGTAGTGACAGTAGATCTGAACGGTTTTATCTGGCTCTGCTGTAGGTCTGATACCTCCTGCAGCAGACCTTGTCTAAGCCTCCTTTAGTCCTAATGCACTGGCCCACAGTCTATCTCACTGGGAGCTGTGGGAGGTGGTTGTGTGATGATCTGTGATAGATCCTCTAATAGATGTGTAACATGTCACCGTCTGAACTATCGTCCCTGTAGTGACTCTGTCCTAGACAGGACAGCAGGGCCATGCCTGAGACAGGGAGAGCGAGGGAGAGAGGGAGAGACAGAATGTACAAGTAGAGTTATATACCTTTGGGTCTGAAACATTAGAGAGAGCAGAATGTTACAATCCTCAGAAAAAAATAATCACACAATATTCAGGGAGAATAAAGTTAATATTTTCCAGACTAGCGGTTCAAACGTTTAGCTGATTTGGTTTTAGACAAACAAACTCAGCACATCAATATGAATATAAATAATACTAGTGAGATAATGATTTGTGAATTAATCCAAAACACACTTAAATTGTCACTGATGCTTTTGGGCCCAAAGTATTAAAAGTAAAAGTGAGAGTCAGTGAAACTTTGACAGATCCGTATCTTCACTCATGCAGTAAGGGAATGGACTTGAGGGTTTAGAGTTTATTGTTTGTAGTGCTCCTCCTCACGCTCTCTCTGTCAACCCAACACAACTCTGCTTTAGTTCTAAACCACTGGCCAGACTCAGCTGCTCCAAAGTCTCAATCTCTGACTCAGAGAACACACACTGTACATTACTACACAATGGGCTGCTTCTCCAGCACATCTACAACTGTTAATGAGCAGTGCATTAAAGAGACTGTATTTCATATAGCTTGTTGTGTCAGTGTGTCTAATACATACATTACCAGTGTTGCCCCTACTCCCCTCTGTGTATGTGATTACAGTACCTCTTTCATCACACTGTACAATAGGCTTTACAATAATGGACCATAAATTAATCCAGTGGCCAGACCAGCTAGCTGTAAATAGGGTGTAGTGATTGTTTACAGTTCAGACATGTCTATGAGTGGGCTGGCTACACCATTATCACACACAGCAGCACTCAATCGTCAGCAGCCGCTCTATAGCATCACACTGGACACTGCCATGATCTCTCACCAGGCTCACAATAACCACTTCAGTTAGTATTATATTCCTGTTATACTGTACATAGAGTAATAGTAATATACTGTACAAGTCATTCTTTCTTAGAGGATTTCAAGGATGAGACAAGCAGGGTTTTTATTTATTTACTTATTTGGATTTTTAACCTTTATTTAACCAGGCAAGTCAATTAAGGACAAATTCCTATTTACAATGATGGTCTGGCAAGAGGCAAGGGGCACTGAATAAATCAAAGTAAAAGGGGTCCTGGCTCCAAGGCTGGGTGAGGGTTATAGCTGTCTGCTGTACCCTCTTAACAGCAGTGGTGCTCTCTGTCTCTTTAATCCTGCTAGTCTAGAGCAGATGAGAAGGCCTTATTAAAGATTGATTTACTCCACTGTCTGTGCAATCTGGGCTCAGGTTATCAGGGAGATCAGTCAAACACACACACACACACGCTCTTGCTTCACTTCATTATCTCTAATACTGCTAGTAAACGTTTAGCGCTTGTGTGTGTGTTCTCCCATATGGAGCGCACACAGCTCTGAGTCTCAGTGATGTTAATGGGTTTTTAAATGTCAGCGAATGATAAAAGGGGGATCTGTTGTCCTATGTCCTCACGATCATCATCATCGCAGAGCGGAGCAGAAAGTGGTCGCTGTGTGTGTGTGTGTGTGTGTGCGCAGGTGCGGCCCTACTTCCACCAGCGCTGATGTCAGCATGATTTATGCACCAATCAGATCAGGAGAGAGAGAGAAAGCGAGAGAGAGGGCGGAAGGGAGGGAGAGAGGGAGGGAGAGGGACGGAGGAAGAACTGTGTTCTTTAATCACCCCTTCTGCTTTCTCACCTTAACATTCTAAGGCTCTGGTCTGGTCGTCATGGGTCTCACTATGTGGTTCTCCCAGCAGGCTTTGTGTAGTCCGGTCAGTTGGCTCTACTTCCTGCAACCTTGATCTGCAGAGGCACCTAAAAGGATTCCCTTCATTGAGCCCTGTGTAAGGGATGGACACACACGTACATGCATATGCGTGTGCACTCACATAGTGAGAAGAGGGTAGACAACGTTGTCAGACTTGAGATCTGTGGGAGGAATCTCTTCCCTAGTCCCACCAGGTAAACAGTAAAGCCAGAAGTCTAAGTCATCCTTAAGCTCTGTGGATAGACTGACTACTAAGGGTGAGAGATGGAGAGGCTGTCTGACACATACACACACACACACAGACACACACACACACACACACACACACACACACAAAGGAATTTCTCATTGTGAGAAGCAGAATCGCTGCAGGGACAGTCACTGTGTACTGTAAATAAACAAGTGACACACATAGTCTCCATGAGGGAAAAGAGCTTAAATAACCATTTACAGGGAAACCACTGGGGTAAATGTCTCACTTTAGTCTGTTTGTAGTATTTTTTTGTTTTGATTACTGTCAAATAAGTTCACCCAAACAAGAGCCAATTATAGAAAGAGAGGGACTAAAACAGCAGTATTCCGTGGTAATTATTTGTTTACCTTGTAAAGATCAATTACATCACGTAGACCAGGGATCATCAACAAGATTCAGCCGCGGGCCAATTATTTATTGAGTGGACATAATTACAAATAATTTGTAGACTGCAAATTGACTGCAAGAAACCCAAACAGATATAATATTTTACTAAAACATAATCATTTCAATCCTTGCTTACATTTGTATATGATCACGTGTCTCTCTATTATGCGTGGGAATACTTGGGAACAGATTTCCATAATTATATCCCTTGGAGCTGATTTCCTGGTGTTTTTCCAGTGTTTTATGTCCCTCTTCCACGCTACGGATCGAATAGAGACCTCTCTCTTTCTATACTCCCTCTCTTCCCTTTTGCGTGCTCTCTCACCTACGTTCTTAACTGATCAATTCTTATTCAGAAATCTTATTATAGGTCTCCCGAGTGGCGCAGCGGTCTAAGGCACTGCATCACAGTGATTGAGGCGTCACTACAGCCCTGGGTTCGATCCCAGGCTATGTCACAGCTGGCCGTGACCGGGAGACCCATGAGGCGGCGCACAATTGGCCCAGCGTCTTCCGGGTTAGGGGAGGGTTTGGCCGGCCGGGATTTCCTTGTCTCATTGTGCTCTACTGACTCCTTGTGGAAGCCGGGGCGCCTGCTAGCTGACTTCGGTCGCAAGCTGGACGGTATTTCCTCCGACACATTGATGTCGGAGGAAGCAGTGTGTCAAGAAGCAGTGCAGCTTGGCAGGGTCGTGTTTCGGAGGACGTATGGCTCTCGACCTTCGCCTCTCCTGAGTCCGTAGGGGAGTTGCAGCGATGGGACAAGACTGTAACTACCAATTGGAGAAAAAGGGGTAAAAGTACCCCCCAAAATTCTTATTATCATGCTTACTGGGAAATACACACTCACTCAACATAAATCACAGCCTGTCAGTCTCACACTGCTGCTTACACACATTTAAACTCTGTTATGATATTCTATTGTTGGCTAATTTATTAGGCTCTAGCTCTTCTTTACACACAGGTTGTGGTCTCCTGCCAATAACACAATTAGGTCCATTGTCTACTGTTGTTATGTGATCAAACATACAAAAGTAATGGGGAGAGTACAGAGGTAGACAGGAGGGAGTTTCTCCCAATAGCTGATTATTGGCTATCACACACTGCTGGATACCAAATATACTGTTTTCTGTAATAACCATTTGATTATACTTTCTGATCTAGTCTAGCAGCTGCAGTTTGTCTTTCACGGTGCGCATGGAGAGTTCTCCTAGACATGATCAAAAGAAGTGTGTGAGTGCCTGAGGACTTCAAGAGGGGAGCTAACCGCTGTTGAGTGGGACTTCAATTTAGTAATTAGATAATTAAATATAATCATTACATTCTAATTATTTAAATGATTTCCATATAAACATTGACAGCTAACCTTTGTATTGTATGAGAACCTATTTCTTAGGGTTGAACCGGGATGTGGTCATGAAGCTAGAGGGTGATGGTTAGGGTTTAGGCTACAGTTAGGGTTGAACCGGGATGTGATGTGCACATGAAGCTAGGGTAAGGGTTAGGGTTAGAGTTAGGCTATGGTTAGGGTTGAACTGGGATGTGGAGTGCTGTGATTTATCAGCTTACCCTACTCAAATGTATCAGTTTACCCAACTAAAAATAAAGGTTTAGAAACACCAAAACCAGGGCCACAAAACACCAAATCTGTATCTCTATCTTAATCTCTTACGCAGACAAACACTCACACAGCCCAGCCTGACTCCAGTGCTGAAGCTGTTTGTAAGGCCAAGTAAGCGGCGCACATAGTTATGCATAATTTACCACGGCTCAATAACAACCTCTCTTTCACCGCTCGACCTACCTGGCCACACTGAATCAAGCACACGTGCACTCACACACAGCACAGCGTATCTCTTCTCCCCTGGCAGCCTTAACCAGGCACATTATATCTGTGTTGCGGCTATCTGGCCATGACAGATGTATTTATGTATTATTTTGATAGATATTGATCCTCACGGCAGAGCAACTTAAACAGAGGAGAAAAATTAGCTTTGAAAAGCAACATGGCTGCCGAGAGAGAGAGGGTAACGGGTTGCTAACTAGAGAACAGGGGAAAGAGATATAAAGAGAAAGAAAAAGAGAGAGGGAAATAGATAGAGAGATCGGGGTAAAGGGAAAGACAGGGAGGGAGGGAGGGAGGGAGGGAGGGAGGGAGGGAGGGAGGGAGGGAGGGAGGGAGGGAGGGAGGGAGGGAGGGAGGGAGCAGGGTGGTTTATAAAAAGATTGGTGTCACAACAGAGAAGAGAGAGAAAGGTCGACAATAGCACTGTGACCTAAAAGAGAAGAGATGAGAAAAGTTGATTTGACAGGAGGGTTAAAGTAGTAGATAATAGTTTATATGAACAAGGTACAGTAGTAGAGGAAAAAATAATAAACCCTAACCCCTTGATTTCCTTTTATATAAATCACTTAAAGTGCACACACACAAAACAGAAGAGTGTTAGTTCCCCCATTTGACCTGTGCTTGTCTCACTCACTGTGTGTGTGTGCGTGTGACCTTGGCTTGGCCCGCTGGTAAAGTGGAGCGTAGGAGAGAGGGTGTGTGAGCAGCCAAGCGTACTCCTCCAGATTAGCAGGCTTTATTACTGCCACCGACCACAGCCCCTACAAATCCTCTTATTTCATTTTACCTCCCGCTACCTCGCCCTCTCTCTAACACACACTTGCTCCCGCGCCCTCCTCTCTCCCTCACTTCTCTCTCTTTCGCCGCTCTCCATCTATCCCTGCACTCTCTCTCTTTCGCCGCTCTCCATCTACCCCTGCACTCTCTCTCTTTCTCCGCTCTCCATCTACCCCTGCACTCTCTCTCTTTCTCCGCTCTCCATCTACCCCTGCACTCTCTCTCTTTCTCCGCTCTCCATCTACCCCTGCACTCTCTCTCTTTCTCCGCTCTCCATCTACCCCTGCACTCTCTCTCTTTCTCCACTCTCCATCTACCCCTGCACTCTCTCTCTTTCTCTCCTGTTCTCACACTTTCTTTCCCCATTCCACTTTCACTTACTTGTTCTCCTTGCCCTCCCTCATGTTTTTCTGCCATCTTTCCCATCCTCTTATTCCCCCTTTTCCTCATTCTGTGTTTGTCTTCCTCTACGTTTTTCCCAAGTCATATATTTTCTCTATACCTTCTCTTTCTTTGCCTCTCCCTCCCCTGCTCTCTTCCTCCCTCATTCTATTCAGTGTGATGAATCTGTAGACAGGGCCTAATAATTGTACTTCAGCCCAAGTGCTCATTTTTCTCCGTGTTTGAAAGCCGTGACAAGCAGCAGTTCTTTCTCTATCCACCTTCCTCTACTCTTTCTCCCTCGCTCTCTTTATTTCTCTCTCTCTACACCTCCACCGTCTTTCTCTCTCTCTCTCGCTCTCTCTCTCTCCCTACCCCTCGACTCTATTTCTCTCTCTTCTCTCATACAAAGGGATGAATAGAATAACTGATGGTTTACAAGGTCATGCTGTCTAGTGAGGACACACAGGGGGTTTCTACGGGAGCGATGTCCTCCCAGGTGCCATGTTCAGCCTCAGATATAGAGACAGAGGAAGTGTTGGATAGCACACAGCCATATATCTAGGGGGAAATAACGATGGTGCTCTCAAATCTTCTGTAAAGAAATGTTCCCTTAAATGTTTGATACCTTATCTTAAGATAGCTAGGTGACACAACCACATATCACAGTCAAATATACAGGATATGAACATTCCATTCCAGCTAAACAATGGATGTGTTTTGCAAAAAAACTTTTTAATACACACCTAAAATCTAGGGGGAAAAATCTGAGAACAGTAATATTTTACACACACACGAAGGTACCCATAAGCAATCATTTCTGGTGAAAGAACACAAATGTGAAAAGTTGGTGGATAAAGCGTTTTGGAAATAAACTCTTCATGTATTGAATGTTACATGTTAATTTCTATACAATATACCCCAGCCCCAATCACACTTCCACATAGCAGTGTTAAACGCAGCCTGTACAAGGAGTGCCAGAACACCCTGGGACTAAACATATGGGCTCCTCTAGAATATCCTCACCAATCTCAACCTCACACATGCGCACATACACATACTCACACATGCTCTATCTTTCTCACTCGCTCTCTCCCTTTTGCATTCTGCTAGATTCCGAAAACTATAACATGGTAACGCTGTACTTGATCATTTCATTGAGGAGACATTGAATTGACAGACAGTATGTGTGTGATTGTGTGGTGTGAGCCTGGTTAAAGTATAGCTGGTGATGTGCTGTTCCACCTCAGGTATTTACATGTCAGAGAGAAAAGCATCCGGCAGAGCTACAGGGGACAGTCCCACTGCAGTAAACGCCAACGCCCCATACACACACACACACACAAATGCAGCCACATGCACACGCACACAGACACACGCACGGCTTCGGCCCAGATCTTTATCTCATACCCCCTCCCACACACACACACACACACACACACACACACACACAGCTAACACTATAGTTACTGAGGCAGCTTTCTGTACACATCAGCAGAATGTAAAGGTGCAGACAGCAGGAGAAATAAAGACAAACATACCATCATTATACCATTAATAACACTGTTTAATCAACTACACAATTCAACATAGTCATGTTGATATTTTAAGATAATTATGGTTCATGGCTGTAAATTACATATTTGATTTTAACGTTAAATTAAATGAGGGTTTTGTCCAATAAGCACTTTCACAAAAACTAATATTTTCAGGGATGACAGGAGATTCTGAAACTTGTATAAATACAGAGGTTGACAAGTTGACAACAATTTCATTACTATACAACAGCACTTAATAAATATCAGCCATTTTAATCAAATACTAGTAGAGAGAGTGAGAGCGAGAGCGAGAGCGAGAGAGAGAGAGAGATTATAGGCTGGTGTAATGTAGTCAGTAGGTATACAGTATATTTCCTCCCTCTCAGTAGATATGTATTGAGTTAGTCTTGTCCATGGAGGGCTTTAACATTGATTGTGATCATTAAATACATCCGTTCCAAATGGCAGCATGGCGTTCCAGACGCCAATACTACCAATATAAGCAACACAGACATATTCAAATCAATCCGCCCATATGAGCGGGGAAATTAATCTTATGGGAAATAAAAAAACAAAATTGGAAAATAGAGCAGTTAGCCAGTACACATTAACTTGCAAATTGTTAATGTCTAATTGTTTGTATGCTATATTTTAGTTTCCTGTTTTTAATTGTATAAATTATATTTTGTTGATTTATATTCAGTATGTATTGGATTCTCATCCGATTTGCATCTACCAATACCATTTCTGATCACCTGGTCCTCATTTATAAAATGTACTTACATTTTCATGATTCTACATTTCAGAGCATGATCAGTGTATGAATGTAAAGTATGTGTAAAACACAAATAATATTTTTTACACACATTGATGAATTCACTCAAGCATGTTTGAATTATTAATCACACATAAAAAATGTAAAATGCATTTAACCACAATGAGAGATAAATAGAGGGATGGTGGGAGAGAGAGAGAGGAGAGAGAGACTGAGGGGCCTCAGGCGTGGGTCAAAGGATCAAGGTCTTCCTCCTCAGAGACGAATGCTCTCCTGTCTTCTCCTCTCCTCTCTTCTCCTTTCCTCTGTTCTCTAAGCATTGGGAGGAAGTGTACTGTATTGATTAACTATCAGATGATTCCGATAGGGCCTGATCAATAAGACTTTGTATGAAAGCCAGGCAGGAACCTCCCTCTACATTCAGAACACACGCACTCACACCCACACACACGCAAACACACACAATCATAGATCCAGGGCAGCGATGCAGTCCCAGAGGACATCTTAATGCTGTGTTTCCTCTTTGTTTGTTGTCTACCCGGTATCTCACTCTCGCTGTCTATGTGTCATTGACTGGTTAAAGCAGGGGGATTATATGCTGTTGATGTCTCACTCACTTCGCCTCTGAAGGAGCTCAGTGACATGCATTAATCAAATCAAATGATTAGTACTGTATGTGCGTGTGTGTAGAGGGGTGAGAGGGGTGTAAGAGAGTCTCAGCTTGCTGCTCCTTACCACTTCGAGAGCAGAGGAAGATGGGTGTAAGGGGCCCAGCTGTAGCACTACTGCCCCTAGGGGCCACAGAAGGGGGTGCTGGATCTATAACTGGGTGGACCTCGTCCTCCTGTACCCCATCCCTCTCTCCCTGAGGATAGTGTGTGTGGTGAGTGTTGCAGCCGGTCCTTACATGCCCCCACACAGCCTAAAGAAAATATATGAAAAATAAAAAAAGATTTGTAGAGCTTTGGGGATGCCATAGTGTGCTGTTGTTTCTTCTCTATCCTAGTGAGATATTCTGGACACCTTTATAAATTGCTCTAAATCTCCCTGTCCTCAATTCCTTGCTAAGGGTGTGTATGTGTGTGTGTGCGTATGTACGTGAAGGAACAGTAACAAGACAGCTGTGGTCTACAGATTACAACAGAACAGAACAGTTGAGTGTGCTTCTACATTTGCATTGCTTGCTGTTTGGGGTTTTAGGCTGGGTTTGTGTATAAGCACTTTGTGACAAAAAGGGCTTTATAAATACATTTGATTTGTATATAGTAGGATAGAGTGGGGTAAGTTGAGCCATATTTTTACATTCAGCATCACTCCTTCAAGGGAAATATACTATTCTTTCTAACAAAGATATCTACATATATTTCAGGATGCTGTGTATCCCTGGAAATAATCAGAATTCATGTAAACATTACAGTTTGGAAAAAAATTGCTTGTCCAAAAAAGTGGTCTCTTGGCACAACTTACCCTGGGTATGGGGTAAATTGAGCTGCGGGACAGGGTAAGTTGAGCCACTTATTAATTTAATTGTACTGAATTAAATATCACCACTACCTTTTTAAACCATGTCTATCTTTATTTGCCAAACACAATCACTTTTTTGTATTTTAATCAACTTTTAACACAGGCTTAACACTTAAACACTGTTAACATAGGCCAGGCCCTGTGTTAAATCATATCCCAGCGATAATGACTTGCATTACACCTGGGAAGAAAACACTTACGTTTGTTCAACTTGCCATTGGCTGAACTTACCCCAAGGCAAACATTTTGACTATATTAGCCCACACAGCTACAAGGATGCACTTTCATGCTAGGTTTAGGACCTCATATTGAAGCTTATAGAGACTCCAACTGATATATAGAACAACCTTCAAAGTTTCTACTTTGGTTTAGATACAAGCATCATGAAACCTCTAACACAATACATTTATTTGATTTGGGGAAAATCCGTTTTTTGGACTGAACTTGCTTACCACTTTTTCCATGTGGTTTCTTCCTTCACAGACTCCATTAAAAATGATGATCTCTTCCTACATATTTGGTCAAATAATTCATTTTGTGTATGGTTGCCTAGAAACAAAGGTGGCTAAACTTACCCCTTTGGCTCAACTTACCCTACTCTCCCCTACAGTGCTGAACTGCTGTTGAACACCATGCAGGGAACAAAGCAGTGTTTGTTTAACAGTGAGAGGGACTCTTTCAGGCATCAGCTGACTAACCAGTTGTGAGAATGATGCAGGTCAGCCGTGTGATTGGTTAGTCAATGTGTTAATCACTCTTTGGCCCTGCCCAATGTTTCCTGGTAGAGAGGGTTGAGTGGAGAGTAGTTCCGGGTCAAAGGGCGCTGTGCTGCTCACTGACCACAAGAAACAGCCTTTATAGGCCAATTCTGATTAGTCCCCTTCTCCCTGAAATGTACACTCATTTGATTCCTTTCAATAGGATCCTGTCAACTGCGTGCAAACATTGAAATGACCACAGACACATACTACAAGAAACAGTCTTTAATGTGTCCTTTCTCTTCTTCTTCTTTACAGAAACCATGACAGAGGAATGGTGATGTCTTATCAACGTCGCTCCATGGCACCGGACTGCGACAAAGCACAACGTCCACACAACGTCTCCAAACCACCCATAAACCAACCAACAGTCCCTGTACAGAAGTCCAGACGGACCCAGTCACCCAACACTGTCTTTCATGAAGAGATTATTGACAGAAACAAATGACAACAAAACTAAACACCCAAGAAAAATACTTAATGTTTGATTCAACGACTAAAACTCCTGGATTCCCTCTTCCTCTGACATCACCAGTAGCTACGGATGCAATTCTGACTCAACATGACAAAGATACAGTACCTCCTCATTGTAAATAGCATTTTGTAGAGTATTCTATGTAATAATATGTAGGTTGGAGGTCTTTAACTGTAGACAGACACTGTAGAGGGGAGAAGTGATGACACGTGAGTCCCATTTAGCACATTATATAAATGTAAATAATGTATAGTTGGGCCTCATATGAAACAAAACTACTGCGTCTGTATATAGACATGAAACCATACCTCTATGTATATAGGCATTACATTATACCTTCTTATTTCTCCAATCCCCCTAAACTAGCACAATGATACTCACCACTCCCTATATCTCTGTAGACAGACATAGAATAGATATATACAGGAGGAGAATGGAGACACAGACAGAAGATACACACACACAGTGTGTGATGCAGGTGACAACACACTGGAGTGAAAAACACAGGCCCACTTTGGCTGGAACTGGTGAACTCTCCCTGCCCTGCCACAAAG
>NW_028162535.1:0-5340 GCF_964263955.1 Coregonus lavaretus
ATGACCCTACCCACCCCAGCAACACCCCTCCTCCCCAGTTAGTGCATGGGTCCTTAGAGAGAGGGAGGGAGATCTGACCTGATATCTCTACAGTATGACGCCCTTCTACAGCTGATATCTCTACAGTATGACCCCTTCTACAGCTGATATCTCTACAGTATGACCCCCTTCTACTGCTGACCTGATATCTCTACAGTATGACCCCTTCTACAGCTGACCTGATATCTCTACAGTATGACGCCCTTCTACAGCTGATATCTCTACAGTATGACCCCTTCTACAGCTGATATCTCTACAGTATGACCCCCTTCTACTGCTGACCTGATATCTCTACAGTATGACGCCCTTCTACAGCTGATATCTCTACAGTATGACCCCCTTCTACTGCTGACCTGATATCTCTACAGTATGACCCCTTCTACAGCTGATATCTCTACAGTATGACCCCTTCTACAGCTGACCTGATATCTCTACAGTATGACCCCTTCTACAGCTGATATCTCTACAGTATGACCCCTTCTACAGCTGACCTGATATCTCTACAGTATGACACCCTTCTTCAGCTGACCTGATATCTCTACAGTATGACCCCTTCTACAGCTGACCTGATATCTCTACAGTATGACCCCTTCTACAGCTGACCTGATGACCCTTCTACAGCTGACCTGATATCTCTACAGTATGACCCCTTCTACAGCTGATATCTCTACAGTATGACCCCTTCTACAGGCCTGATATCTCTACAGTATGACCCCTTCTACAGCTGGACTGATATCTCTACAGTATGACCCCTTCTACAGCTGACCTGATATCTCTACAGTATGACCCCTTCTACAGCTGACCTGATATCTCTACAGTATGACCCCTTCTACAGCTGATATCTCTACAGTATGACCCCTTCTACAGCTGACCTGATATCTCTACAGTATGACCCCTTCTACAGCTGATATCTCTACAGTATGACCCCTTCTACAGCTGATATCTCTACAGTATGACCCCTTCTACAGCTGACCTGATATCTCTACAGTATGACCCCTTCTACAGCTGACCTGATATCTCTACAGTATGACCCCTTCTACAGCTGACCTGATATCTCTACAGTATGACCCCTTCTACAGCTGACCTGATATCTCTACAGTATGACCCCTTCTACAGCGAACCTGATATCTCTACAGTATGACCCCTTCTACAGCTGACCTGATATCTCTACAGTATGACCCCTTCTACAGCTGACCTGATATCTCTACAGTATGACCCCTTCTACAGCTGACCTGTATCTCTACAGTATGATCCCTTCTACAGCTGACCTGATATCTCTACAGTATGACCCCTTCTACAGCTGACCTGATATCTCTACAGTATGACACCCTTCTACAGCACCTGATATCTCTACAGTATGACCCCTTCTACAGCTGATATCTCTACAGTATGACCCCTTCTACAGCTGATATCTCTACAGTATGACCCCTTCTACAGCTGACCTGATATCTCTACAGTATGACCCCTTCTACAGCTGATATCTCTACAGTATGACCCCTTCTACAGCTGATATCTCTACAGTATGACCCCTTCTACAGCTGACCTGATATCTCTACAGTATGACCCCTTCTACAGCTGACCTGATATCTCTACAGTATGACCCCTTCTACAGCTGACCTGATATCTCTACAGTATGACCCCTTCTACAGCTGATATCTCTACAGTATGACACCCTTCTTCAGCTGACCTGATATCTCTACAGTATGACCCCTTCTACAGCTGATATCTCTACAGTATGACCCCTTCTACAGCTGACCTGATATCTCTACAGTATGACCCCTTCTACAGCTGATATCTCTACAGTATGACCCCTTCTACACAGCTGACCTGATATCTCTACAGTATGACCCCTCCTACAGCTGACCTGATATCTCTACAGTATGACCCCTCCTACAGCTGACCTGATATCTCTGTAGATGTATCAACCCTATTGACGTAGTTAGTACAGAATGAGTCATTTCTCCCCAGTGCATGTGCATCCTTGGTCAGGTTTAGTCGTACGTGGTCGTGCCGTTCCAATCCAGGCTGGAGGGGTTGCTACATTAGCTACATTAGCTACATTTGCTACATTAGCCACATTAGCTGCATTAGCTGCATTAGCTACATTAGCCATATTAGCCACATTAGCTACATTAGCTACATTAGCCACATTAGCCACATTAGCTACATTAGCCACATTAGCCACATTAGCCACATTAGCCTCATTAGCCACATTAGCCACATTAGCTACATTAGCCACATTAGCCACATCAGCTACATTAGCTACGTTAGCTACATTACCTGTGAATGTGGGCGTGACGTCAGCACAGCGTTGGGACAATGCATGATTAAGGTCTTGTACACCTACAGCAGCGTCGTCTCTCTAACAGACACTACGGTACGGTACCAGTCGGTGCTACTGTACCGTTAAAAACGTGAGGCGGTACCAGTCGGTGGTGTTCCCGGGAAAAACGTGCTTTGATGGGGCAGCAGACTCAGAAACATAGCTGGAACGTTGCTGGAACGTTGCTGGAACGTTGACCAATAGATAAATGGGCATATGTTAGATATTAGATCCCTGTTCTGACATCAGTATCACACCGCCACCAAGCGGTGGTCCCAGCAGGGAGGGTGATGACCGACTCCTGAGTGGCGCAGTGGTCTAAGGCACTGCATCGCAGAGTGCTAACTGTGCCACTAGAGATCCTGGTTCGAATCCAGGCTCTGTCGCAGCCGGCCGCGACCGGGAGACCCCATGGGGGCGGCGCACAATTGGCCCAGCGTTGTCCAGGGTAGGGGAGGGAATGGCCGGCAGGGGATGGAGCTCAGTTGGTAGAGCGTGGCGTTTGCAACGCCAGGGTTGTGGGTTTGATTCCCACGGGGGGCCAGTATAAAAATAAAAAAAAGACCAGAGCTCTGTGACACCCTATTCCCTATATAGTGCACTACTTTAGACCAGAGCTCTATGACACCCTATTCCCTATATAGTGCACTACTTTAGACCAGAGCTCTGTGGAACCCTATTCCCTATATAGTCTTTTTTTTAAAGCAGAGGACAGATGGGTGCTGTTCATTAGTCACTTAACAGGAGGACATTTGTTCAAGCAGAAAGTCAAACTGATTGTCTTTAGTTACTACCTCGTCTGTTTCTAAATGTTCTCTCCTGTTTGTTTGACAGAGCATGACCCTATGACTGAAATATTAACCCCTGTCTCTGTCTCACCGTAGTACAGGGGTTAACCTACGGGTCAGGACCTAGCTCTGTCTCACCGTAGTACAGGGGTTAACCTACGGGTCAGGACCTAGCTCTGTCTCACCGTAGTACAGGGGTTAACCTACGGGTCAGGACCTAGCTCTGTCTCACCGTAGTACAGGGGTTAACCTACGGGTCAGGACCTAGCTCTGTCTCACCGTAGTACAGGGGTTAACCTACGGGTCAGGACCTAGCTCTGTCTCACCGTAGTACCAGGGGTTAACCTACGGGTCAGGACCTAGCTCTGTCTCACCGTAGTACAGGGGTTAACCTACGGGTCAGGACCTAGCTCTGTCTCACCGTAGTACAGGGGTTAACCTACGGGTCAGGACCTAGCTCTGTCTCACCGTAGTACAGGGGTTAACCTACGGGTCAGGACCTAGCTCTGTCTCACCGTAGTACAGGGGTTAACCTACGGGTCAGGACCTAGCTCTGTCTCACCATAGTACAGGGGTTAACCTACGGGTCAGGACCTAGCTCTGTCTCACCGTAGTACAGGGGTTAACCTACGGGTCAGGACCTAGCTCTGTCTCACCGTAGTACAGGGGTTAACCTACGGGTCAGAACCTAGCTCTGTCTCACCGTAGTACAGGGGTTAACCTACGGGTCAGGACCTAGCTCTGTCTCACTGTAGTACCAGGGGTTAACCTACGGGTCAGGACCTAGTTCTGTCTCACCGTAGTACAGGGGTTAACCTACGGGTCAGGACCTAGCTCTGTCTCACCGTAGTACAGGGGTTAACCTACGGGTCAGGACCTAGCTCTGTCTCACCGTAGTACCAGGGGTTAACCTACGGGTCAGGACCTAGCTCTGTCTCACCGTAGTACCGGGGTTAACCTACGGGTCAGGACCTAGCTCTGTCTCACCGTAGTACAGGGGTTAACCTACGGGTCAGGACCTAGCTCTGTCTCACCGTAGTACCAGGGGTTAACCTACGGGTCAGGACCTAGCTCTGTCTCACCGTAGTACAGGGGTTAACCTACGGGTCAGGACCTAGCTCTGTCTCACCGTAGTACAGGGTTAACCTATGGGTCAGGACCTAGCTCTGTCTCACCGTAGTACAGGGGTTAACCTACGGGTCAGGACCTAGCTCTGTCTCACACCGTAGTACAGGGGTTAAGCTACGGGTCAGGACCTAGCTCTGTCTCACCGTAGTACCAGGGGTTAACCTACGGGTCAGGACCTAGCTCTGTCTCACCGTAGTACAGGGGTTAACCTACGGGTCAGGACCTAGCTCTGTCTCACCGTAGTACAGGGGTTAACCTACGGGTCAGGACCTAGCTCTGTCTCACGTAGTACAGGGGTTAACCTACGGGTCAGGACCTAGCTCTGTCTCACCGTAGTACAGGGGTTAACCTACGGGTCAGGACCTAGCTCTGTCTCACCTAGGTACAGGGGTGAACCTACGGGGTCAGGACCTAGCTCTGTCTCACCGTAGTACAGGGGTTAACCTACGGGTCAGGACCTAGCTCTGTCTCACACGTAGTACAGGGGTTAACCTACGGGTCAGGACCTAGCTCTTTCTCACCGTAGTACAGGGGTTAACCTACGGGTCAGGACCTAGCTCTGTCTAACCATAGTACAGGGGTTAACCTACGGGTCAGGACCTAGCTCTGTCTCACCGTAGTACAGGGGTTAACCTACGGGTCAGGACCTAGCTCTGTCTCACCGTAGTACAGGGGTTAACCTACGGGTCAGGACCTAGCTCTGTCTCACCATAGTACAGGGGTTAACCTACGGGTCAGGACCTAGCTCTGTCTCACCGTAGTACAGGGGTTAACTACGGGTCAGGACCTTGCTCTGTCTCACCGTAGTACAGGGGTTAACCTACGGGTCAGGACCTAGCTCTGTCTCACCGTAGTACAGGGGTTAACCTACGGGTCAGGACCTAGCTCTGTCCACCATAGTACAGGGGTTAACCTACGGGTCAGGACCTAGCTCTGTCTCACCTTGGTACAGGGGTTAACCTACGGGTCAGGACCTAGCTCTGTCTCACCTTGGTACAGGGGTAAACCTACGGGTCAGGACCTAGCTCTGTCTCACCGTAGTACAGGGTTTAACTACGGGTC
>NW_028162534.1:0-19110 GCF_964263955.1 Coregonus lavaretus
GCACTACTTTTGGCCAGACACTATGGAGGAGTGGCAGCATATGGCAGGTCTTTGTCCCAAATGGCATCCTATTCCCTACATACAATAGTGCACTACTTTTCATCAGAGACTATGGAGGACTGATAGCATATGGCATGTTCTTCATACAGTAATGTCCATGGTTTTGGAGACCTACGTAGTATTGCGAGGCCTCTTTTGCATTTGGGAGTGAATGTCTCCTTCCATAATACATATACCAGACACTGATTGCTTATCAAAGGAAATTGCTCTGCATGTAAGATCAACTCATATGTCTTCCTCTATTACGTTCTGCTCCTTGGAAATACTCATCGTCGTCTGGGATCAGTCCTACCACCGTCGTCAGCGAACTTGATGATCATGTTGGAGTCGTGCGCGGCCAGCAGTCGTGAATGAACAGGGAGTACAGGAGGGGACTAAGCACACACCCCTGAATAAGAGATAGGGGATGTATAGAAGTCTATATGAAACCATAGAATAAGAGATAGGGGATGTATAGAAGTCTATCTGAAACCATAGAATAAGAGACAGAGGATGTATAGAAGTCTATATGAAACCATAGAATAAGAGACAGAGGATGTATAGAAGTCTATATGAAACCATAGAATAAGAGACAGAGGAAGTATAGAAGTCTATATGAAACCATAGTATAAGAGACAGAGGATGTATAGAAGTCTATATGAAACCATAGAATAAGAGATAGGGGATGTATAGAAGTCTATATGAAACCATAGTATAAGTGTCACGGGCTGATGTGGATGTGGTGTTGGAGTCAGGCGCAGGACACAGAGGCTTAGTCCAACAGACTTTACTTGGAGAAACACGTCAATACAAAGTAACGGGCCTCAAAACCAACGGAGGCGAGCGATTACGCAAACAGTGCGCAAATACACAAAAACAAAAGGATACGCAAATAGTGCGTCCGTACTCTAAATACAAGAGAGAACAATTACACACAACTAACTACAAACAAAACGAGAAACGTATAGGGGACATAATGAACACTAAATGGAAACAGGTGTACAAGGAAGACGACACCAAACAAACATCGATAACATTCAACGGTGGCAGCTAGTACTCCGGGGAAGACGAACGCCGAAGCCTGCCCGAGCAAAGAGGAGGAGCAGCCTCGGCCGAATCCGTGACAGTACCCCCCCCTTGACATGCGGCTCCAGCCGTGCGCCGACCCCGGCCTCGGGGACGACCAGGAGGACGCGGAGCAGGGCGCGTGGGATGACCACGGTTGAACTCAGTCAGGAGAGATGGATCTAAGATGTCCCTCCTCGGCACCCAGCACCGCTCCTCCGGGCCTTACCCCTCCCACTCCACGAGATATTGGAGACCCCCCATCCGACGTCTCGAATCCAAGATGGACCGAACTGTGTACGCCGGAGCCCCCTTGATGTCCAGTGGAGGCGGAGGAGTCTCTCTTATCTCATCGTCCTGGAGTGGACCAGCTACCACCGGCCTGAGAAGAGACACATGGAACGAGGGGTTAATGTGATAATCAATAGGCAGTTGTAACCTGTAACACACCTCGTTCAATCTCCTCAGGACTTTAAACGGCCCCACAAACCGCCGACCCAGCTTCCGGCAGGGCAGGCGGAGGGGCAGGTTTCGAGTCGAGAGCCAGACTCGATCTCCAGGTGCGTACACCGGACCCTCACTGCGGTGGAGATCGGCGCTCGCCTTTTGTCGACGGATGGCCCGCTGCAGATGGACGTGTGCAGCGTTCCACGTCTCCTCCGAGCGCCGCACCCACTCATCCACCGCAGGAGCCTCGATCTGGCTCTGATGCCATGGTGCCAGAACCGGCTGATACCCTAACACACACTGGAAAGGGGTTAGGTTGGTGGAGGAGTGGCGGAGAGAGTTCTGTGCCATCTCTGCCCAGGGGATATACCTCGCCCACTCCTCCGGCCGGCCCTGGCAATAAGATCTCAGAAACCTACCCACATCCTGGTTCACTCTTTCTACCTGCTCATTACTCTCTGGGTGGTACCCCGAGGTAAGGCTCACCGAGACCCCCAAGCGCTCCTTGAATGCCCTCCAGACTCTGGAGGTGAACTGGGGACCTCGATCAGACACTATATCCTCGGGCACCCCGTAGTGCCGAAAGACGTGGGTGAACAGTGCCTCAGCGGTCTGTAGGGCAGTAGGGAGACCCGGCATTGGAAGGAGATGACAGGCCTTAGAGAACCGATCCACAACGACCAGTATAGTGGTATTCCCCTGAGAGGAGGGAAGGTCTGTAACGAAATCCACCGAGAGGTGAGACCATGGCCGTTGTGAAACGGGCAGGGGTTGTAACTTCCCCCTGGGCAGGTGTCTAGGCACCTTACACTGGGCGCACACCGAGCAGGAGGAGACATAAACCCTCACATCCCTAGCTAACGTTGGCCACCAGTACTTAGCGCTAAGGCAGTGCACAGTCCGGCCAATACCTGGATGTCCAGAAGAGGGGGACGTATGAGCCCAATAAATCAGACGATCCCGAACCTCGAGCGGAACGTACGTCCGACCCACAGGACACTCTGGGGGACTAGGGTCGGTACGCAACGCCCGCTCGATTTCTGCATCGACCTCCCACACCACCGGTGCCACCAGACAAGACTCCGGCAGTATGGGAGTGGGCTCAATGGACGTCTCCTCTGTGTCATGCCGCCAGGACAGGGCGTCTGTCTTACCGTTCTGGGACCCAGGGATGTAAGTTATTTTAAATACGAACCGGGTTAGAAAATGTTCCACCGAGCCTGACGAGGGTTCAATCTCCTAGCTGCCCGGATGTACTCCAGGTTACGGTGGTCAGTCAAAATGAGAAAAGGGTGTTGAGCCCCCTCAAGCCAATGCCTCCACACCTTTAGGGCCTGTACCACGGCTAACAGCTCCCTGTCCCCTACGTCATAATGTCGCTCCGCTGGGCTGAGCTTCTTGGAATAAAAAGCACAGGGGCGGAGTTTAGGTGGCGTGCCGGACCGTTGCGACAGTACGGCCCCAATACCGGCCTCTGACGCGTCCACCTCTACCTGGAATGGTAAAGCGGGGTCCGGATGCGCCAGCACCGGAGCCGAAGTGAACAGGTCCTTCAGTTTCCCAAATGCCCTGTCCGCCTCAGCTGACCACTGCAAACGCACCGGACCCCCCTTCAGCAGGGAAGTTATGGGAGCTGCCACCTGTCTAAAACCCCGGATAAACCTCCGGTAGTAATTGGCAAAACCCAAAAACTGCTGCACCTCTTTAACCGTGGTTGGGGTTTGCCAATTACGCACGGCTGACACACGGTCAACCTCCATCTTCACCCCTGGCGCGGACAACCGATAACCCAAAAAGGAGACAAACTCCTGGAAAAACAGACATTTCTCTGCCTTGACATACAAGTCGTGCTCCAACAGCCTCCCCAACACTCGGCGCACCAGGGCTACATGCTCGGCTCGGGTAGAAGAGTACACTAGAATGTCGTCAATGTACACCACCACACCTTGCCCATGCATGTCCCGGAAGATCTCGTCCACAAAGGATTGGAAGACTGAAGGAGCATTCATTAACCCGTATGGCATGACGAGATGCTCATAATGACCCGAGGTGGTACTAAATGCGGTTTTCCATTAATCTCCCTCCCTAATGCGCACCAAGTTGTAGGCGCTCCTGAGATCCAGTTTTGTGAAGAAACGCTCTCTGTGTAATGATTCCGTCATACTCGCAATCAGAGGGAGTGGATAACTGTATTTCACAGTGATCTGATTGAGACTATGATAATCAATACACGGGCGCAACCCTCCATCCTTCTTCTTCACAAAAAAGAAACTCGAGGATGCAGGGGAAGTGGAGGGCCGTATGTATCCCTGTCTCAGAGACTCGGCTATGTATGTCTCCATAGCCACCTTCTCCTCTTGAGACAGAGGATACACATGGCTCCGCGGAAGCGCTGCTCCTGTCTGGAGGTCTATCGCACAATCCCCCTGTCTATGAGGAGGCAACCGCGTCGCCCTCGTCTTGCTAAACACGAGTGCTAAATCCTCATACTCAGGGGGAATGTGCATTGCGGGCACTTGGTTCGGACTCTCCACCGAGGTCGCCCCCACGGAAACACCTAGACATCGCCCTACACACTGGGCAGACCACTCCTTGAGAGCCCTCTGTTGCCACGAAATGGAGGGATTGTGGGTAATTAACCAGGGAAGCCCCAGCACCACAGGATACGCAGGAGAGTCGATCAGATGTAACTGAATAGTTTCCTCATGACCCCCCTGCGTACTCATCTTCAGTGGAGCTGTGACCTCTCTAATCAACCCGATCCCAACGGGCGGCTATCTAGTGCATGGACAGGGAAGGGAGCATCAACAGGAAGGAGGGGAATCCCTAACCTTACACAAAAATTCCGATCAACAAAATTCCCAGCTGCGCCTGAATCGACTAGCGCCTTATGCTGGGAATGAGGTGCAACCTGAGGAAATCTTACAGGTATACAAAAGTGAACAACAGAGAGCTCTGGGTAAGTGGGGCGCCTACTCACCTGAAATGACTCCCCAGTGCGTGGCCTGTTGTCCCGTCCCCCTGGAGACCCTTCCCAGCACCTAGCCGCAGTGTGCCCTCCACGGCCACAGTTGGTGCAGGCGACGGCCCCCCTCGGGCTCCCTCTCCTCCTCTCTCTAGCGCCAGCACCCCCGAGCTCCATAGGGCTCGGCTCGGAGGTGCTGGAGGGTGGAATGGACGGCCCCCACTCGGGACGTCCGCGGGTGGCCAGCAGGGTGTCGAGACGGATGGACATGTCCACCAACTGGTCGAACGATAGGTTGGTGTCCCTGCAGGCCAGCTCTCGACGAACGTCCTCCCGTAGACTGCATCGATAGTGGTCGATGAGGGCCCGCTCATTCCACCCCGCATCCGCCGCTAGAGTCCGGAATTCCAGGGCAAATTCCTGTGCGCTCCTCTTCCCCTGTCGGAGGTGGAATAGACGCTCCCCCGCCGCTTTCCCCTCAGGTGGATGGTCGAACACTGCCCTGATGCGGCGGGAGAACTCTGCGTAGGTGATGGTGGCGGCGTCTATTCCCCTCCATTCGGCGTTGGCCCACTCCAACGCCTTGCCGGAGAGACAGGAGATGAGGGCGGAAACGCTCTCGTATCCCGAGGGCGCCGGGTGTATGGTGGCCAGGTAGAGTTCCACCTGCAGGAGGAACCCCTGACACCCAGCTGTGGCGCCATCATACGCCCTCGGGAGCGAGAGCCGAACCCCACTGGATTCCGGTGCTGGGTTGGGAGGACTGACCGATGGTGGTGGGCACTCCTCCTGTCTCCCATTGGCGCAGAGTGTTGATCACCTCCTGCAGGGCGGATCCGAGTTGATGGATCCTGGCG
This sequence comes from Coregonus lavaretus, assembly GCF_964263955.1. Lineage (NCBI taxonomy): Eukaryota > Metazoa > Chordata > Actinopteri > Salmoniformes > Salmonidae > Coregonus > Coregonus lavaretus. Next base: position 5,374 of record NW_028162534.1, read on the forward strand.
TCTTGACCGCTGACTCGATCCTCCAGCGACTCGGGTGCTGCTGCTGCTCCTGTTGACTCCATAGTGGTGTGTAATTCTGTCACGGGCTGATGTGGATGTGGTGTTGGAGTCAGGCGCAGGACACAGAGGCTTAGTCCAACAGACTTTACTTGGAGAAACACGTCAATACAAAGTAACGGGCCTCAAAACCAACGGAGGCGAGCGATTACGCAAACAGTGCGCAAATAAACAAAAACAAAAGGATACGCAAATAGTGCGTCCGTACTCTAAATACAAGAGAGCAAAATACAAAGCACCAACGGACAGGCGGAACAATTACACACAACTAACTACAAACAAAACGAGAAACTTATAGGGGACATAATGAACACTAAATGGAAACAGGTGTACAAGGAAGACAAAACCAAACAAACATCGATAACATTCAACGGTGGCAGCTAGTACTCCGGGGACGACGAATGCCGAAGCCTGCCCGAGCAAAGAGGAGGAGCAGCCTCGGCCGAATCCGTGACAATAAGAGACAGAGGATGTATAGAAGTCTATATGAAACCATAGTATAAGAGACAGAGGATGTATAGAAGTCTATATGAAACCATAGAATAAGAGATAGGGGATGTATAGAAGTCTATATGAAACCATAGAATAAGAGACAGAGGATGTATAGAAGTCTATATGAAACCATAGAATAAGAGACAGAGGATGTATAGAAGTCTATATGAAACCATAGAATAAGAGACAGAGGATGTATAGAAGTCTATATGAAACCATAGAATAAGAGACAGAGGATGTATAGAAGTCTATATGAAACCATAGTATAAGAGACAGAGGAAGTATAGAAGTCTATATGAAACCATAGTATAAGAGACAGAGGATGTATAGAAGTCTATATGAAACCATAGTATAAGAGACAGATGATGTATAGAAGTCTATATGAAACCATAGAATAAGAGACAGAGGATGTATAGAAGTCTATATGAAACCATAGAATAAGAGACAGAGGATGTATAGAAGTCTATATGAAACCATAGTATAAGAGACAGAGGATGTATAGAAGTCTATATGAAACCATAGAATAAGAGACAGATGATGTATAGAAGTCTATATGAAACCATAGAATAAGAGACAGAGGATGTATAGAAGTCTATATGAAACCATAGAATAAGAGACAGAGGATGTATAGAAGTCTATATGAAACCATAGAATAAGAGACAGAGGATGTATAGAAGTCTATATGAAACCATAGAATAAGAGACAGAGGATGTATAGAAGTCTATATGAAACCATAGTATAAGAGACAGAGGATGTATAGAAGTCTATATGAAACCATAGAATAAGAGACAGGGGATGTATAGAAGTCTATATGAAACCATAGAATAAGAGACAGAGGATGTATAGAAGTCTATATGAAACCATAGAATAAGAGACAGAGGATGTATAGAAGTCTATATGAAACCATAGTATAAGAGACAGAGGATGTATAGAAGTCTATATGAAACCATAGAATAAGAGACAGATGATGTATAGAAGTCTATATGAAACCATAGAATAAGAGACAGAGGATGTATAGAAGTCTATATGAAACCATAGAATAAGAGACAGAGGATGTATAGAAGTCTATATGAAACCATAGTATAAGAGACAGAGGAAGTATAGAAGTCTATATGAAACCATAGTATAAGAGACAGAGGATGTATAGAAGTCTATATGAAACCATAGTATAAGAGACAGATGATGTATAGAAGTCTATATGAAACCATAGAATAAGAGACAGAGGATGTATAGAAGTCTATATGAAACCATAGAATAAGAGACAGAGGATGTATAGAAGTCTATATGAAACCATAGAATAAGAGACAGAGGATGTATAGAAGTCTATATGAAACCATAGAATAAGAGACAGAGGATGTATAGAAGTCTATATGAAACCATAGAATAAGAGACAGAGGATGTATAGAAGTCTATATGAAACCATAGAATAAGAGACAGAGGATGTATAGAAGTCTATATGAAACCATAGAATAAGAGACAGAGGATGTATAGAAGTCTATATGAAACCATAGAATAAGAGATAGGGGATGTATAGAAGTCTATATGAAACCATAGTATAAGAGACAGAGGGTGTATAGAAGTCTATATGAAACCATAGAATAAGAGATAGGGGATGTATAGAAGTCTATATGAAACCATAGTATAAGTGTCACGGGCTGATGTGGATGTGGTGTTGGAGTCAGGCGCAGGACACAGAGGCTTAGTCCAACAGACTTTACTTGGAGAAACACGTCAATACAAAGTAACGGGCCTCAAAACCAACGGAGGCGAGCGATTACGCAAACAGTCGCAAATACACAAAAACAAAAGTATACGCAAATAGTGCGTCCGTACTCTAAATACAAGAGAGCAAAATACAAAGCACCAACGGACAGGCGGAACAATTACACACAACTAACTACAAACAAAACGAGAAACTTATAGGGGACATAATGAACACTAAATAGAAACAGGTGTACAAGGAAGACAAAACCAAACAAACATCGATAACATTCAACGGTGGCAGCTAGTACTCCGGGGACGACGAACGCCGAAGTCTGCCCGAGCAAAGAGGAGGAGCAGCCTCGGCCGAATCCGTGACAATAAGAGACAGAGGATGTATAGAAGTCTATATGAAACCATAGTATAAGAGACAGAGGATGTATAGAAGTCTATATGAAACCATAGAATAAGAGACAGAGGATGTATAGAAGTCTATATGAAACCATAGTATAAGAGACAGAGGATGTATAGAAGTCTATATGAAACCATAGAATGAGAGATAGGGGATGTATAGAAGTCTATCTGAAACCATAGAATAAGAGACAGAGGATGTATAGAAGTCTATCTGAAACCATAGAATAAGAGACAGAGGAAGTATAGAAGTCTATATGAAACCATAGAATAAGAGACAGAGGAAGTATAGAAGTCTATATGAAACCATAGAATAAGAGACAGAGGATGTATAGAAGTCTATATGAAACCATAGAATAAGAGACAGAGGAAGTATAGAAGTCTATATGAAACCATAGAATAAGAGACAGAGGAAGTATAGAAGTATATGTGAAACCATAGTATAAGAGACAAAGGAAGTACTGCCTGTGAAAACAAATCAAAACCCCCCCAAAAAACACACCTTCTTTTGGCGTACCCGTCAAACTCAAGACAAAATCCAAATCAAATCAAATTGTATTTGTCACATGCGCCGAATACAAAAGGTGTAGACTTTACCGTGAAATGCTTCCTTACAAGCCCTTAACCAACAATGCAGTGAAATGCAAAAAGAGAGAGGGGAAAGAGATATTTGTGGATGTAATCAGTAGCGATGGAGAGAAAGAGGTCTACAGTTTCATGTTGCTGTACAGATGATTTACAGATGATTTTCTGGTAATTTGTGTGAACGCTATCTGTTGTAAACACAGTCAAGTTTTTTCTGGATAAAAAAACGTAGATTTGATATTTTATCAAGTATAGATTGGATCTACTGTGTGCTGAAATACATTTTAACGTTTTAATCTATGTTTGGCTCTTGACATGCTATCTATGCTCTTTGGCTCTTGACCTGCTATCTATGCTCTTTGGCTCTTGACCTGCTATCTATATTCTTTGGCTCTTGACCTGCTAATATACTCATTGGCTCTTGACCTGTTAATATACTCATTGGCTCTTGACCTGCTATCACACAGTGATGTACTCTATTGCTCCAACAGCGGACCAAGCTTTAATGCAGTTGGAGTCTTATTTTAGGATACTACAGGGGTCTCTTTTACAGCTTAAACATGTTTTAAACGCTAAGAAAACAAATGTCATGTTTTTTTCTACGTCTAAACTCTCAATTAGAAACACTTTTGTAATCACTAGCTTGGATGGTACTCAAATCAAACAGGTCTCTGCATATAAATACTTAGGGGTATGGTTAGGTGATAGGCTTTCTTTTAAAAAACATGTTACTGAATTGGGAAAAAAGCTCAAATTCAAGATAGGGTTCCTTTACAGAAACAGGGCTTGTCTGTCCTCCGTAAATAGAAAACAAATTGTGCAGGCTACTTTTATGTCTGTTTTAGATTATGGTGATAATATCTATATGCATGCATCGGCAAACACATTAAAACCACTGGATGCTATTTACCATTGTGCACTCAGGTTTATCACGGGTGATAGTTACAAAACTCATCACTGTTTCCTATATCAACATGTGGGTTGGGCCTCTCTATCTGTGAGGCGAGAGCAACATGCTCTCTTGTTTATTTATAAAGCACTTCTTTTAAAACTACCTCCATATATATAATCATTAATTTCCACTAGATATACTAATTTTAAAACCAGATCACAGATGTGGATTACATTAGAGACTCCTGTGGTCTCCACAGAGTTGGGTAGGACTGCCTTCAGTTCATTTGCACCTTATTTATGGAACAAACTGCAGATCCAACTTAAGTTAGACACTCTGGTGTCCCTTGCCCATTTTAAAAATGTTATGGAGGATCAATATGATGTTGTCTGTGATTGTTTCTGTTGAATAGTGTTTTTTGTTTTGTATGTTTGAAATGTTCTTGTCTGTATGTCTAAAACTGTACATGTCAACATGTTTACACAGGGCACAGCCGTAAAAGAGATCCAGGTCTCAGTCTGTTTTTCACTGTTAAAATAAAGATTTACAAAAAAAAATCTATGCTCTTTGGCTCTTGACCTGATATCTATCCTCTTTGTCTCTTGACCTGCTATAATAATATACCATTTAGCAGACGCTTTTATTCAAAGCGATTTACAGTCATGTGTGCATACATTTTTACGTATGGGTGGTCCCGGGGATCGAACCCACTACCCTGGCGTTAGAAGGGCCATGCTCTACCAATTGAGTTTCAGAGGACCATATATGCTATCTATACTCTTTGGCTCTTGACCTGCTATCTATACTATTTGGCTCTTGACCTGCTATCTATTCTCTTTGGCTCATGACCTGCTATCTATACTCTTTGGCTCTTGACCTGCTATCTATACTCTTGACCTGCAATCTATACTCTTGACCTGCTATTTATACTTTTTGGCTCTTGACCTGATATCTATTCTCTTTGGCTCTTGACCTGCTATCTATTCTCTTTGCTCTTGACCTGCTATCTATACTATTTGGCTCTTGAGCTGCTATCTATACTCTTTGGCTCTTGACCTGCTATCTATACTCTTTGGCTCTTGACCTGCTATCTATACTCTTGACCTGCTATCTATACTCTTTGGCTCTTGACCTGATATCTATACTCTCTTTGGCTCTTGACCTGATATCTATACTCTTTGGCTCTTGACCTGCTATCTATACTCTTTGGCTCTTGACCTGCTATCTATACCCTTTGGCCTCTTGACCTGCTATCTATACTCTTGGCTCTTGACCTGATATCTATACTCTTTGGCTCTTGACCTGCTATCTATACTCTTTGGCTCTTGACCTGCTATCTATACCCCTTTTGGCTCTTGACCTGATATCTATACTCTTTGGTTCTTGACCTGCTATCTATACTCTTGACCTGCTATCTATACTCTTTGGCTCTTGCCTGCTATCTATACTCTTGACCTGCTATCTATACTTTTGACCTGCTATCTATACTCTTTGGCTCTTGACCTGATATCTATACTCTTTGGTTCTTGACCTGCTATCTATACTCGTTGGCTCTTGACCTGATATATATACTCTTTGGCTCTTGACCTGCTATCTATTCTCTTTGGCTCTTGACCTGCTATCTATACTCTTTGGCTCTTGACCTGCTATCTATACTCTTGACTTGCTATCTATACTCTTTGGCTCTTGACCTGTTATCTATACTCTTTGGCTCTTGACCTGCTATCTATACTCTTGACCTGCTATCTATACTCTTTGGCTCTTGACCTGATATCTATACTCTTTGGCTCTTGACCTGCTATCTATACCCTTTGGCTCTTGACCTGCTATCTATGCTCTTTGGCTCTTGACCTGCTATCTATACCCTTTGGCTCTTGACCTGCTATCTGTACTCTTGACCTGCTATCTATACTCTTTGGTTCTTGACCTGCTATCTATACTATTTTTCACTTGACCTGCTGTCTATATTATTTGACACTTGACCTGCCATAATAATATACCATTTAGCAGACGCTTTTATCCAAAGCGATTTACAGTCATGTGTGCATAAATTTTTACGTATGGGTGGTCCCGGGGATCGAACCCACTACCCTGGCGTTAGTAGGGCCATGCTCTACCAATTGAGCTTCAGAGGACCATATATGCTATCTATACTATTCGGCTCTTGACCTGCTATCTATACTCTTTGTCTCTTGGCCTGCTATCTATACTCTTTGGCTCTTGACCCTGCTATATATACTCTTTGGCTCTTGGCCTGCTATCTATAGTCTTTGGCTCTTGGCCTGCTATCTATACTCTTGACCTGCTATCTATACTCTTGACCTGATATCTATACTTTTTGGCTCTTGACCTGCTATCTATACTCTTTGGCTCTTGACCTGCTATCTATACTATTTGGCTCTTGACCTGCTATCTATACTCTTTGGCTCTTGACCTGCTATCTATACTCTTTGGCTTTTGACCTGCTATCTGTACTCTTTGGCTCCCAGAAGACAAAATAAATGCTTTCTTTTTTAATTATGATTATTTTCAAGAATAAGCAGAATAGTAAATATCTGGAGACTATGTCAGAGTTATTTAGAAAATTCAATTTTAATTTAAAATTTTTTAAAATGATGGTAACCAATTTCTTCTTTAGGTAATGTTTTCTGCTTTTAGAATGAGTCAGCAGACTCATCTATGAGTAACATTTATGTCTGACTTCACCTCCATCAGTCTTATACAGTGAGATCACAGAGGCCATAATTTTACCCATAATTCCCATCTGTTTGGGTTTGTGGACTGTCTGCTAGGCTACTGAACACTCACGGAGCGCTGCTGTGTTTGAAACTCTGGACAAACCATCCACCCACGTCCCTACGGAAGGTGCCATTTTCTCCTACTGAGAGAACGAGAGAGGAGAGAAAGTGAGAGAGAGAGAGAGAGAGAGAGAGAGAGAGAGAGAGAGAGAGAGAGAGAGAGAGAGAGAGAGACAGAGAGAGAGAGAGAGAGAGACAGAGAGAGAGAGAGAGAGAGACAGAGAGAGAGAGAGAGAGAGAGAGAGAGAGAGAGAGAGAGAGAGAGAGAGAGAGAGAGAGAGAGAGAGACAGAGAGAGAGAGAGAGACAGAGAGAGAGAGAGAGAGAGAGAGAGAGAGAGAGAGAGAGAGAGAGAGAGAGAGAGAGAGCGAGAGAGAGAGAGAGGGAGAGAGAGAGAAAGAGAGAAGAGAGAGAGACAGAGAGACAGAGAGACAGAGAGACAGAGAGACAGAGAGAGAGAGAGAGAGAGAGAGAGAGAGAGAGAGAGAGAGACAGAGAGAGGGGGGGGTTTGGGGGGGGGGAGTGGTGAATGTCTCTTTTCAGCAGGAGTTTTAAAAGGCAGCTTGTTGGACTCTGTCAGCAGCCCTGTGACGTCCAAGAGGAACTCTGAGATATTGGAGGAAACCTTGGCGTGGCAAGTAGAGACTGAGTCAAAATAACCGCTCCTGTCAGGGGTAGGCTGCCTCCCAAATATAAGGAATAGGGTGCCATTTGTGACACTGCCATGTACTGGGTCTGTGGCTGGGCTCATTCAATATGTAAAGGCTACCTGTCCAACATTTGGCACCCTGGTGCGTCTTTATCTGGCCAACAATTTTGTTAAAGTAGTAAATGGGATCTGCACTCTGAGTGTGTGTATAGTTGGCCAACAATTTAAATGAAAGCATTAAAACTATTCTATGTATCAACCAATAGTTAGTTGATAGTTTGACCATCTGTAGATCATCAGTTGGGACTATCCAGACCATCTGTAAATCATCTGTTGGGACTATCCAGACCATCTGTAGATCATCTGTTGGGACTATCCAGACCATCTGTAGATCATCTGTTGGGACTATCCAGACCATCTGTAGATCATCTGTTGGGGACTATCCAGACCATCTGTAGATCATCTGTTGGGACTATCCAGACCATCTGTAGATCATCTGTTGGGACTATCCAGACCATCTGTAAATCATCTGTTGGGACTATCCAGACCATCTGTAGATCATCTGTTGGGGACTATCCAGACCATCTGTAGATCATCTGTTGGGACTATCCAGACCATCTGTAGATCATCTGTTGGGACTATCCAGACATCTGTAGATCATCTGTTGGGACTCTCCAGACCATCTGTAGATCATCTGTTGGGACTCTCCAGATAAAGTGGGACCATATTCTACGAGTTAGGGCATTATATATCATACTGAAAACACTAGACTCAAGAGGGTTAATTGTTTAATTAGTTCAACAGACACCAAGCCTACAACATGAAGGTTCCCCTCACTGCCATAGATAGAGAGCTGCCTTACTACAATGTCAGACAATAAAGAGTGAGATGATGCTAACTAGCTTCACTAATTTCTCAGCAAGACAATAACCAGAAGTAGTCATGGTGAGGGGAAGCAGGGTCTGTCCCTGCTGTGTGAGCAGTGGGTCACAGAATGCCCCCCCGCGTCTGTCACACACACACAACAACACGATCAAATGACACCACAGATTGACACATTCACAGCACAACGGCGTCAAGAGGTCATTGTGGTGATGATAAACAACGTCTAACATGATTGTCTTCACAGGCATGACGATGACACGAGAGGTTAGAACGAGCAGAGAGAGGTGTCCCTAGACACTAACAGGTTGTATGGAGTGAATAGAACAGAAAAGGAGTTTGACTGATTTTACGTTCTATATTGACTGTTTGAATATTATTATTATTATTATTATTTTTTATTTTTTTACATTTGGGTGTGGTAAGTTGGAGGCCTGCAGAAACCTACCATTTTACTTGTCAATGTTTGAAAGCAGGTCAGACAACGTTTTTTTTGTCAACACGTAGTTGATTTAAACAAGTAGTGAAACCTCCAATTATATGTGAGAGGTAAAGGTGGACGTAACAAGCAACACTTAAGACCCTTCAGCCTCTAGACTCTTAAACAAACACACCCTACAGTAGTGTGCTACTTTTGACCAGGACCCATGACGCACTGTATGGGAATAGGGTGACATTTAGGATGTTGACAATGCACCGTGGCACCCCTGACCTTCTCTCCCCCTCAGTTTATCACACTGGGTTCCATTCCCTAACCCCTCCTCTACAGATGCACCATTGAGAGCATCCTGTCAGGCTGTGTCGCCGCCAGGTACAGCACCGTCCGCAACCGTAGTGCTCTCCAGAGGGTGGTGTGGTCAGCCGAACACATCACCGGCGGCACACGGCCTGCCCTCCAGGACATCTAGAGCACCAGGTGTCACAGGAAGGTCAAGAAGATCATCAAGGACCTAAGCCATCCGAGCCACGGCCTGTTCACCCCGTTACCATCTAGAAGGCAGAGACAGTACCGGTGCATCAAAGCTGGGACCGAGAGACTGAGAAACAGTGTCTATCTCCAGGCCATCAGACTGTTAAATGGTCACCAATAGCTAGCGTCCGCCCAGTATATCACTGAACAACAATGTAAACGCAACATGCAACAATTTCCAAGATTTTACTGAGTTACAGTTCATGTAAGGAAATCAGTCAATTGAAATAAATTCATTAGGCCCTAATCTATGGATCTCACATGTCTGGGAATACAGATATATGCATCCGTTGGTCACTGATACCTTAAAAAAAAAGGTAGGGGCGTGGATCAGAAAACCAGTCAGTATCTGGTGTGACCACCGTTCACCTCATGCAGTGCGACACATCTCCTTCGCATAGAGTTGATCAGGCTGTTGATTGTGGCCTGTGGAATGTTGTCCCACTCCTCTTCAATGGCTGTGCGAAGTTGCTGGATATTGGCGGGAACTGGAACACAATGTCGTACATGTCGATCCAGAGCATCCCAAACATGCTCAATGGGTGACATCTCTGGTGAGTACGCAGGCCATGGAAGAACTAGGATTTTCAGCATCCAGGAATTGTGTACAGATCCTTGCGACATGGAGGTTGTGCATTATCATGCTGAAACACGAGGTGATGGTGGCGAATAAATGGCACGACAATGGGCCTCAGGATCTCATCACGGTGTCTCTGTGCATTCAAATTGCCATCGATAAAATGCAATTGTGTTCGCTGTCCGTAGCTTATGCCTGCCCATACCATAACCCCACCTCCACCATGGGGCACTCTGTTCACAACGTTGACATCAGCAAACCGCTCGCCCACACGACGCCATACACGCTGTCTGCCGTCTGCCCCGGTACAGTTGAAACCGGGATTCATCCGTGAAGAGCATACTTCTCCAGCGTGCCAGTGGCCATCGAAGGTGAGCATTTGCCCACTGAAGTCAGTTACGAAGCCAAACTGCAGTCAGATAAAGACCCTGGTGAGGACGACGATCACGCATATGAGCTTCCCTGAGACGGTTTCTGACAGTTTGTGCATAAAATCTTCAGTTGTGCAAAACCCACAGTTTCATCAGCTGTCCGGGTGGCTCGTCTCAGACCATCCCGCAGGTGAAGAAGCCGGATATGGAGATCCTGGGTTTACGTGGTCTGCGTTTGTGAGGCCGGTTGGACGTACTGCCAAATTCTCTAAAATGACGTTGGAGGCATCTTATGGTAAATAAATTAACATTCAATTCTCTGTCAACAGCTGTGGTGGATATTCCTGCAGTCAGCATGCCAATTGCACGCTCCCTCAAAACATGAAACATCTGTGGCATTGTGTTGTGTGTCAAAACTGCACATTTTAGAATGGCCTTTTATTGTCCCCAGCATAAGGCACACCTGTGTAATGATTATGCTGTTTTATCAGCTTCTTGATATGCCACACCTGTCAGGTGGATGGATTATCTTGGCAAAGGAGAAATGCTCACTAACAGGGATGCAAACAAATCTGTGCACAAAATTTGAGAGAAATAAACATTTTTGTGCGTATGGAACATTTCCAGGGTCTTTTATTTCAGCTCATGAAACATTGGACCAACACTTTACATATTGCATAACAAAATGTTGTTCAGTATATTTATATCTATTCCGGACATTGATCGTCCTGATATTTATTTCTTTATAATTTGGGGATTTGCGTGTATTATTTTGTATTGTTAGATGTTTCTTGCACTCTTGGAGCTAGAAACATAAGCATTTCACCTGCGATAACGTCTGCAAAATATGTGACCAATATAATGTTATACATAACTACTTTTGACTAGGTCTCATAGGGGGAGTATTGCACTATATAAGGAATTGGGTGCAATTTGTGATGCAGACTAGGATCAGACCACCAGGGCCATGATGGACAGATGAACGGAGGACTAATCCAGACACAAAAATAAACGACAACCTCAGAGGGACGACAGACAGGAGGAATGGGGGAATGGGAGAGAGAGAGAGCAGAGAGAGAGAGAGAGCAGAGAGAGAGATAGAGAGAGAGAGAGAGCAGAGAGAGAGAGACAGAGAGAGAGAGAGCAGAGAGAGAGAGAGCAGAGAGAGAGAGAGAGAGAGAGAGAGAACAGAGAGAGAGAGAGACAGAGAGAGAGAGAGACAGAGAGAGGTATATAAGAGCAGTAGCTGCAGGCCTTTGGGGGACTAGCTAAGTTAAGTCTGTGTTATGCCACATGGCCAGCTGGCATGACAGAATGTGACAGAGGACCTCTCCAGAGGGGAATCCCGGCACAATAACGCTGGTGGTAGGGGCTAAGGCCCAGATTCAAATCACAGCACGCATCCCAAATGGCACCCCTATTCCTTATATAGTGCACTACTTGTGACCAGATCCCTATGGGAACCGCAATGGGCCCTGGTCAAAAGTAGTGCACTATATAGAGACAATGATGCCATTTGGGACTCGACACACACAGTCATCACCCACCTGCCAATAGAAAATGACACGTTGGGTATCGATGGCAGGATCCCTGTGGCGTTGAGCCCCCAGCACTACCACAAAACAGGGAGCAGCTGGCTTTAATGGTGCTGCTATACGACAGGATATTCCTGGTGAGTATCTCTCTATAAAACATGGATGTGATAGTAAGGATCCAGGAGGGTAGCTAAATTAGCCATTTACAGGATAAGGAGAGAGAGAGGGAGAGGGAGAGGACACTCGCGGCGGCGACTGATTAGCAATGAGTTACAGCTGATGTTTGTTGAGGATCTGGGTTCAAGGCGACTAGTTAAAGCGTTGCAAACAGGCGTGGAGGCTGATTGGAAATGAGTTACAGCTGATGTTTGTTGAGGATCTGGGTTCAAGGCGACTAGTTAAAGTGTTGCAAACAGGCGTGGAGGCTGATTGGCAATGAGTTACAGCTGACGTTTGTTGAGGATCTGCGTTCAAGGCAACTTGTCAAAGTGTTGCATTCAAGTCTGGTCCTTTCACCTGAATTTGAGTAAATGCTTAACACCATAAAGAGAGGGTGAGGCAAACTTGGTTTGAAACATTTTCACAACACCGGAATTTGGCAGTGTCAGACTTGTATTTTCATGATTCCGAACTGCTCACTAAGGGAAGACAATTTCAATCCAGACTCAGGAATTGATAACAGTATTTACGTCTTGATTAACTTGTGTAATCATACATTTGTTTGGTTAGAAGGAAAAAAAAACGTCTCAAGGGTAAAGTTCTGATTGTGAAGGGCACCATTTAAATTTAAACACCAACATTCTGAACTCTGGTTTGTTAAGTCTGTCTGATTGTGATGCGTCATTTTGCAGAAATCAAATCAAGGAGAGTTTAGATTGTATGATGGCGTTGTCAGAGCGGAGCGGCGTTTACACTGCTGATTTTAACCAGAGCTGCTGGTTGACAGCAACAAGAGAGCAGACCTTGGTTATAACCATGCTAAATCACACACTGCTTGCATTCCAAATGCCACCCTATTCCCTATATAGTGCACTACTTTTTTACCAGAGCCCTATGGGCCCTGTATTAGGGAAAAGGTTGCCATTTGGGATGCAACCACAGAGAAAATGGCTCATCAGGTTGCTGTAGAAGCTATTCAACCTTGACAGGCAACATTGCAGTGGTTTGAATACCAATCGTTCTCTGAGAAATGTTATGCTTCCTGACCTGTGCTGTGCTTTTTGGCCTTTCAGGAATGCTTCACATAGACTATGTTATTCTATATTGTTGTACACAGTTTGCTATGAAAAGCTACGTTTTTTTTAGTGTTGACGCATAAAGTCACACAGACAGAGAAACACACACACACACACACACACACACAAATACACATTAAAAACACACACATACACAAACCATTTCCTTGCTGTCAGCAGGTGACATCATTATTCTACGGTAAGCAGCATCTGTGTGGTTAATCGGTTAATCTGCTGGAGAAATGTGGAACAATGTTTTGATTTGTTTTTTACGAAAATGTTTTTTTGATTTTTTAAGAACGATAACAGACTCTCTCAAAACATTTGTTTGATCAATATATTTTTTTGGTCGTTATTCATCAGATTGATCAAACTCTTTGGCCGAGATTAGAACCCCTATAACAGACGTTTAAAGGGTCATATACGCTTCAGCCTACGCGGCGTCTTTCTGTTGGGGAAATGCCTTTTCTAAGTGCATTGTGGGCTGCGTAGTGTTCTGCTCTATAACTTTGCATTGAATCCCGACCTTCATCTGAACATACCAGCCAGGTTATTCAAGACTGACGTCGAAATTGGACGTCTA
>NW_028162533.1:5000-10000 GCF_964263955.1 Coregonus lavaretus
TAAGTCGCTCTGGATAAGAGCGTCTGCTAAATGACTAAAATGTAAATGTAAATTTGTCCTACAGCAACACCGCTTAACCAAACAAAGGTCTCTTCCTGGTGCACGCTTGCATTTAAGGGTAACTACACCCAAAAATCTAAATGTCTTCCATTTTTCCCAGACCTCAAAAATGGTCACCTGATAGGGTTTAAACATTGTTGTGGACATAGAACATCCAATTGTGCTGTTTTGCTATTAAAAAGGTGTACTTTTGAGAGCGAAAACCTGCCAAAACAGGGACAAACGGTCAACGGGGAAATCTAAACGGAGAAAAGGGAACTTGGGAATTAACGGAATCAGGCAAAACATTGAAGGGATTTTATAGTGCCCTAATGGACTACAGACATTGACAGTCTCCTAGACTAAAAACAAAGGCTGTATGTACTGCCTACATTTTGAGGGAAACGCAATGTCCATTATTTGATTTGATCAGGGCAGGGCAGGGCAGGGCAGCACACACAAACTGCATTTAGTCCAATAACAATCCATGATATTATTAGGGTGATAAATAAAAGGCAATTGCTCCATGACACAAGAGCACGCACTACTGGGACAAAAAGCTTACAGCACCTGGTATTCCCAGGAGGTCTCCCATCCAAGTACTAACCAGGCCCGACCCTGCTTAGCTTCCGAGATCGGACGAGATCCGGCGTATTCAGGCTGGTATGGCCGTAAGCGAGGGAACAACTCTTGGTACACTATATAAAGTCAATGTGTCACTCACTCTGAACGAGACACAGAAAAGTATCCACTTTATGACACAGACTGAAGAAGCTCAAACCTTGCTTACATTTCCAAGATATATATATATATATATATATATATATATATATATATATATATATATATATATATATATATATATATATATATATATATATATATATATATATATATATATATATATATATATATATATATATATATATATTTGAGTCTTGTGGGGGTGGAAGAGGGCATATCCTATGTTGACTTATGACAAGTTCATGGACTAGGGCCCTATAAAATAGGCGTTGCGGACCGAATCACGGAATCCAGACATTAAACCCAAATTCAACAATATTCAAACATTTATTGAACTTAGTAGGAAATCAACTAAATCTATTCAACTTGTTAGAAAACATATTAATTTGCCCAAGCCAATCATAAGACATGAACAAAATGCATCAGTGATTGGTATTTCCATGAACTTTCTGAAAGGGCACAGGAATGCCCCTGTCTGTGTGCATGTGTGCGGTGCGCGCGTATGTCTACACTTTGTGTAGCCGTTAGCGATGATGCTAATGATAACCTTCTTCTGGTAGGGAAGGAATGGCTTTCCCCCAAAACCTTCGCAAGTAAATGTTAACTACAAAGTAGCCTATGCCTGCCTGGCAGAATTATACCGTGATCATTTGCATCACTCCAGTGGCCCCCCCCCCCAAATTGTAAAGTGGTTATCCCACTGGCTATAGGGTGAACGCACCAATTTGCGAGTCGCTCTGGCTAAGAGCGTCTGCTAAATGACGTTAATGTGCCCTTGAGCAAGGCACTTAACCCTAATTGCTCCTGTAAGTCGCTCTGGATAAGAGCGTCTGCTAAATGACTAAAATGTAAATGTAAATTTGTCCTACAGCAACACCGCTTAACCAAACAAAGGTCTCTTCCTGGTGCACGCTTGCATTTAAGGGTAACTACACCCAAAAATCTAAATGTCTTCCATTTTTCCCAGACCTCAAAAATGGTCACCTGATAGGGTTTAAACATTGTTGTGGACATAGAACATCCAATTGTGCTGTTTTGCTATTAAAAAGGTGTACTTTTGAGAGCGAAAACCTGCCAAAACAGGGACAAACGGTCAACGGGGAAATCTAAACGGAGAAAAGGGAACTTGGGAATTAACGGAATCAGGCAAAACATTGAAGGGATTTTATAGTGCCCTAATGGACTACAGACATTGACAGTCTCCTAGACTAAAAACAAAGGCTGTATGTACTGCCTACATTTTGAGGGAAACGCAATGTCCATTATTTGATTTGATCAGGGCAGGGCAGGGCAGGGCAGCACACACAAACTGCATTTAGTCCAATAACAATCCATGATATTATTAGGGTGATAAATAAAAGGCAATTGCTCCATGACACAAGAGCACGCACTACTGGGACAAAAAGCTTACAGCACCTGGTATTCCCAGGAGGTCTCCCATCCAAGTACTAACCAGGCCCGACCCTGCTTAGCTTCCGAGATCGGACGAGATCGGGCGTATTCAGGCTGGTATGGCCGTAAGCGAGGGAGCAACTCTTGGTACACTATATAAAGTCAATGTGTCACTCACTCTGAACGAGACACAGAAAAGTATCCACTTTATGACACAGACTGAAGAAGCTCAAACCTTGCTTACATTTCCAAGATATATATATATATATATATATATATATATATATATATATATATATATTTGAGTCTTGTGGGGGTGGAAGAGGGCATATCCTATGTTGACTTATGACAAGTTCATGGACTAGGGCCCTATAAAATAGGCGTTGCGGACCGAATCACGGAATCCAGACATTAAACCCAAATTCAACAATATTCAAACATTTATTGAACTTAGTAGGAAATCAACTAAATCTATTCAACTTGTTAGAAAACATATTAATTTGCCCAAGCCAATCATAAGACATGAACAAAATGCATCAGTGATTGGTATTTCCATGAACTTTCTGAAAGGGCACAGGAATGCCCCTGTCTGTGTGCATGTGTGCGGTGCGCGCGTATGTCTACACTTTGTGTAGCCGTTAGCGATGATGCTAATGATAACCTTCTTCTGGTAGGGAAGGAATGGCTTTCCCCCAAAACCTTCGCAAGTAAATGTTAACTACAAAGTAGCCTATGCCTGCCTGGCAGAATTATACCGTGATCATTTGCATCACTCCAGTGGCCCCCCCCCCAAATTGTAAAGTGGTTATCCCACTGGCTATAGGGTGAACGCACCAATTTGCGAGTCGCTCTGGCTAAGAGCGTCTGCTAAATGACGTTAATGTGCCCTTGAGCAAGGCACTTAACCCTAATTGCTCCTGTAAGTCGCTCTGGATAAGAGCGTCTGCTAAATGACTAAAATGTAAATGTAAATTTGTCCTACAGCAACACCGCTTAACCAAACAAAGGTCTCTTCCTGGTGCACGCTTGCATTTAAGGGTAACTACACCCCAAAATCTAAATGTCTTCCATTTTTCCCAGACCTCAAAAATGGTCACCTGATAGGGTTTAAACATTGTTGTGGACATAGAACATCCAATTGTGCTGTTTTGCTATTAAAAAGGTGTACTTTTGAGAGCGAAAACCTGCCAAAACAGGGACAAACGGTCAACGGGGAAATCTAAACGGAGAAAAGGGAACTTGAGAATTAACGGAATCAGGCAAAACATTGAAGGGATTTTATAGTGCCCTAATGGACTACAGACATTGACAGTCTCCTAGACTAAAAACAAAGGCTGTATGTACTGCCTACATTTTGAGGGAAACGCAATGTCCATTATTTGATTTGATCAGGGCAGGGCAGGGCAGGGCAGCACACACAAACTGCATTTAGTCCAATAACAATCCATGATATTATTAGGGTGATAAATAAAAGGCAATTGCTCCATGACACAAGAGCACGCTCTACTGGGATAAAAAGCTTGCAGCACCTGGTATTCCCAGGCGGTCTCCCATCCAAGTACTAACCAGGCCCGACCCTGCTTAGCTTCCGAGATCGGACAAGATCGGGCGTATTCAGGCTGGTATGGCCGTAAGCGAGGGAACAACTCTTGGTACACTATATAAAGTCAATGTGTCACTCACTCTGAACGAGACACAGAAAAGTATCCACTTTATGACACAGACTGAAGAAGCTCAAACCTTGCTTACATTTCCAAGATATATATATATATATATATATATATATATATATATATATATATATATATATATATATATATATGAGTCTTGTGGGGGTGGAAGAGGGCATATCCTATGTTGACTTATGACAAGTTCATGGACTAGGGCCCTATAAAATAGGCGTTGCGGACCGAATCACGGAATCCAGACATTAAACCCAAATTCAACAATATTCAAACATTTATTGAACTTAGTAGGAAATCAACTAAATCTATTCAACTTGTTAGAAAACATATTAATTTGCCCAAGCCAATCATAAGACATGAACAAAATGCATCAGTGATTGGTATTTCCATGAACTTTCTGAAAGGGCACAGGAATGCCCCTGTCTGTGTGCATGTGTGCGGTGCGCGCGTATGTCTACACTTTGTGTAGCCGTTAGCGATGATGCTAATGATAACCTTCTTCTGGTAGGGAAGGAATGGCTTTCCCCCAAAACCTTCGCAAGTAAATGTTAACTACAAAGTAGCCTATGCCTGCCTGGCAGAATTATACCGTGATCATTTGCATCACTCCAGTGGCCCCCCCCCCCCAAATTGTAAAGTGGTTATCCCACTGGCTATAGGGTGAACGCACCAATTTGCGAGTCGCTCTGGCTAAGAGCGTCTGCTAAATGACGTTAATGTGCCCTTGAGCAAGGCACTTAACCCTAATTGCTCCTGTAAGTCGCTCTGGATAAGAGCGTCTGCTAAATGACTAAAATGTAAATGTAAATTTGTCCTACAGCAACACCGCTTAACCAAACAAAGGTCTCTTCCTGGTGCACGCTTGCATTTAAGGGTAACTACACCCAAAAATCTAAATGTCTTCCATTTTTCCCAGACCTCAAAAATGGTCACCTGATAGGGTTTAAACATTGTTGTGGACATAGAACATCCAATTGTGCTGTTTTGCTATTAAAAAGGTGTACTTTTGAGAGCGAAAACCTGCCAAAACAGGGACAAACGGTCAACGGGGAAATCTAAACGGAGAAAAGGGAACTTGGGAATTAACGGAATCAGGCAAAACATTGAAGGGATTTTATAGTGCCCTAATGGACTACAGAC
>NW_028162533.1:20000-32500 GCF_964263955.1 Coregonus lavaretus
ATGACACAGACTGAAGAAGCTCAAACCTTGCTTACATTTCCAAGATATATATATATATATATATATATATATATATATATATATATATATATATATATATATATATATATATATATATATATATATATATATATATATATATATATATATATATATATATATATATATATATATATATATATATATATATATATATATATATATATATATATATATATATATTTGAGTCTTGTGGGGGTGGAAGAGGGCATATCCTATGTTGACTTATGACAAGTTCATGGACTAGGGCCCTATAAAATAGGCGTTGCGGACCGAATCACGGAATCCAGACATTAAACCCAAATTCAACAATATTCAAACATTTATTGAACTTAGTAGGAAATCAACTAAATCTATTCAACTTGTTAGAAAACATATTAATTTGCCCAAGCCAATCATAAGACATGAACAAAATGCATCAGTGATTGGTATTTCCATGAACTTTCTGAAAGGGCACAGGAATGCCCCTGTCTGTGTGCATGTGTGCGGTGCGCGCGTATGTCTACACTTTGTGTAGCCGTTAGCGATGATGCTAATGATAACCTTCTTCTGGTAGGGAAGGAATGGCTTTCCCCCAAAACCTTCGCAAGTAAATGTTAACTACAAAGTAGCCTATGCCTGCCTGGCAGAATTATACCGTGATCATTTGCATCACTCCAGTGCCCCCCCCCCCCCAAATTGTAAAGTGGTTATCCCACTGGCTATAGGGTGAACGCACCAATTTGCGAGTCGCTCTGGCTAAGAGCGTCTGCTAAATGACGTTAATGTGCCCTTGAGCAAGGCACTTAACCCTAATTGCTCCTGTAAGTCGCTCTGGATAAGAGCGTCTGCTAAATGACTAAAATGTAAATGTAAATTTGTCCTACAGCAACACCGCTTAACCAAACAAAGGTCTCTTCCTGGTGCACGCTTGCATTTAAGGGTAACTACACCCAAAAATCTAAATGTCTTCCATTTTTCCCAGACCTCAAAAATGGTCACCTGATAGGGTTTAAACATTGTTGTGGACATAGAACATCCAATTGTGCTGTTTTGCTATTAAAAAGGTGTACTTTTGAGAGCGAAAACCTGCCAAAACAGGGACAAACGGTCAACGGGGAAATCTAAACGGAGAAAAGGGAACTTGGGAATTAACGGAATCAGGCAAAACATTGAAGGGATTTTATAGTGCCCTAATGGACTACAGACATTGACAGTCTCCTAGACTAAAAACAAAGGCTGTATGTACTGCCTACATTTTGAGGGAAACGCAATGTCCATTATTTGATTTGATCAGGGCAGGGCAGGGCAGGGCAGCACACACAAACTGCATTTAGTCCAATAACAATCCATGATATTATTAGGGTGATAAATAAAAGGCAATTGCTCCATGACACAAGAGCACGCACTACTGGGACAAAAAGCTTACAGCACCTGGTATTCCCAGGAGGTCTCCCATCCAAGTACTAACCAGGCCCGACCCTGCTTAGCTTCCGAGATCGGACGAGATCGGGCGTATTCAGGCTGGTATGGCCGTAAGCGAGGGAACAACTCTTGGTACACTATATAAAGTCAATGTGTCACTCACTCTGAACGAGACACAGAAAAGTATCCACTTTATGACACAGACTGAAGAAGCTCAAACCTTGCTTACATTTCCAAGATATATATATATATATATATATATATATATATATATATATATATATATATATATATATATATATATTTGAGTCTTGTGGGGGTGGAAGAGGGCATATCCTATGTTGACTTATGACAAGTTCATGGACTAGGGCCCTATAAAATAGGCGTTGCGGACCGAATCACGGAATCCAGACATTAAACCCAAATTCAACAATATTCAAACATTTATTGAACTTAGTAGGAAATCAACTAAATCTATTCAACTTGTTAGAAAACATATTAATTTGCCCAAGCCAATCATAAGACATGAACAAAATGCATCAGTGATTGGTATTTCCATGAACTTTCTGAAAGGGCACAGGAATGCCCCTGTCTGTGTGCATGTGTGCGGTGCGCGCGTATGTCTACACTTTGTGTAGCCGTTAGCGATGATGCTAATGATAACCTTCTTCTGGTAGGGAAGGAATGGCTTTCCCCCAAAACCTTCGCAAGTAAATGTTAACTACAAAGTAGCCTATGCCTGCCTGGCAGAATTATACCGTGATCATTTGCATCACTCCAGTGGCCCCCCCCCCAAATTGTAAAGTGGTTATCCCACTGGCTATAGGGTGAACGCACCAATTTGCGAGTCGCTCTGGCTAAGAGCGTCTGCTAAATGACGTTAATGTGCCCTTGAGCAAGGCACTTAACCCTAATTGCTCCTGTAAGTCGCTCTGGATAAGAGCGTCTGCTAAATGACTAAAATGTAAATGTAAATTTGTCCTACAGCAACACCGCTTAACCAAACAAAGGTCTCTTCCTGGTGCACGCTTGCATTTAAGGGTAACTACACCCCAAAATCTAAATGTCTTCCATTTTTCCCAGACCTCAAAAATGGTCACCTGATAGGGTTTAAACATTGTTGTGGACATAGAACATCCAATTGTGCTGTTTTGCTATTAAAAAGGTGTACTTTTGAGAGCGAAAACCTGCCAAAACAGGGACAAACGGTCAACGGGGAAATCTAAACGGAGAAAAGGGAACTTGGGAATTAACAGAATCAGGCAAAACATTGAAGGGATTTTATAGTGCCCTAATGGACTACAGACATTGACAGTCTCCTAGACTAAAAACAAAGGCTGTATGTACTGCCTACATTTTGAGGGAAACGCAATGTCCATTATTTTATTTGATCAGGGCAGGGCAGGGCAGGGCAGCACACACAAACTGCATTTAGTCCAATAACAATCCATGATATTATTAGGGTGATAAATAAAAGGCAATTGCTCCATGACACAAGAGCACGCTCTACTGGGACAAAAAGCTTACAGCACCTGGTATTCCCAGGCGGTCTCCCATCCAAGTACTAACCAGGCCCGACCCTGCTTAGCTTCCAAGATCGGACGAGATCGGGCGTATTCAGGCTGGTATGGCCGTAAGCGAGGGAACAACTCTTGGTACACTATATAAAGTCAATGTGTCACTCACTCTGAACGAGACACAGAAAAGTATCCACTTTATGACACAGACTGAAGAAGCTCAAACCTTGCTTACATTTCCAAGATATATATATATATATATATATATATATATATATATATATATATATATATATATATATATATATATATATATATATATATATATATATATATATATATATATATATATATATATATATATATATATATATATATATATATATATATATATTTGAGTCTTGTGGGGGTGGAAGAGGGCATATCCTATGTTGACTTATGACAAGTTCATGGACTAGGGCCCTATAAAATAGGCGTTGCGGACCGAATCACGGAATCCAGACATTAAACCCAAATTCAACAATATTCAAACATTTATTGAACTTAGTAGGAAATCAACTAAATCTATTCAACTTGTTAGAAAACATATTAATTTGCCCAAGCCAATCATAAGACATGAACAAAATGCATCAGTGATTGGTATTTCCATGAACTTTCTGAAAGGGCACAGGAATGCCCCTGTCTGTGTGCATGTGTGCGGTGCGCGCGTATGTCTACACTTTGTGTAGCCGTTAGCGATGATGCTAATGATAACCTTCTTCTGGTAGGGAAGGAATGGCTTTCCCCCAAAACCTTCGCAAGTAAATGTTAACTACAAAGTAGCCTATGCCTGCCTGGCAGAATTATACCGTGATCATTTGCATCACTCCAGTGGCCCCCCCCCCCCCAAATTGTAAAGTGGTTATCCCACTGGCTATAGGGTGAACGCACCAATTTGCGAGTCGCTCTGGCTAAGAGCGTCTGCTAAATGACGTTAATGTGCCCTTGAGCAAGGCACTTAACCCTAATTGCTCCTGTAAGTCGCTCTGGATAAGAGCGTCTGCTAAATGACTAAAATGTAAATGTAAATTTGTCCTACAGCAACACCGCTTAACCAAACAAAGGTCTCTTCCTGGTGCACGCTTGCATTTAAGGGTAACTACACCCAAAAATCTAAATGTCTTCCATTTTTCCCAGACCTCAAAAATGGTCACCTGATAGGGTTTAAACATTGTTGTGGACATAGAACATCCAATTGTGCTGTTTTGCTATTAAAAAGGTGTACTTTTGAGAGCGAAAACCTGCCAAAACAGGGACAAACGGTCAACGGGGAAATCTAAACGGAGAAAAGGGAACTTGGGAATTAACGGAATCAGGCAAAACATTGAAGGGATTTTATAGTGCCCTAATGGACTACAGACATTGACAGTCTCCTAGACTAAAAACAAAGGCTGTATGTACTGCCTACATTTTGAGGGAAACGCAATGTCCATTATTTGATTTGATCAGGGCAGGGCAGGGCAGGGCAGCACACACAAACTGCATTTAGTCCAATAACAATCCATGATATTATTAGGGTGATAAATAAAAGGCAATTGCTCCATGACACAAGAGCACGCACTACTGGGACAAAAAGCTTACAGCACCTGGTATTCCCAGGAGGTCTCCCATCCAAGTACTAACCAGGCCCGACCCTGCTTAGCTTCCGAGATCGGGCGTATTCAGGCTGGTATGGCCGTAAGCGAGGGAACAACTCTTGGTACACTATATAAAGTCAATGTGTCACTCACTCTGAACGAGACACAGAAAAGTATCCACTTTATGACACAGACTGAAGAAGCTCAAACCTTGCTTACATTTCCAAGATATATATATATATATATATATATATATATATATATATATATATATATATATATATATATATTGAGTCTTGTGGGGGTGGAAGAGGGCATATCCTATGTTGACTTATGACAAGTTCATGGACTAGGGCCCTATAAAATAGGCGTTGCGGACCGAATCACGGAATCCAGACATTAAACCCAAATTCAACAATATTCAAACATTTATTGAACTTAGTAGGAAATCAACTAAATCTATTCAACTTGTTAGAAAACATATTAATTTGCCCAAGCCAATCATAAGACATGAACAAAATGCATCAGTGATTGGTATTTCCATGAACTTTCTGAAAGGGCACAGGAATGCCCCTGTCTGTGTGCATGTGTGCGGTGCGCGCGTATGTCTACACTTTGTGTAGCCGTTAGCGATGATGCTAATGATAACCTTCTTCTGGTAGGGAAGGAATGGCTTTCCCCCAAAACCTTCGCAAGTAAATGTTAACTACAAAGTAGCCTATGCCTGCCTGGCAGAATTATACCGTGATCATTTGCATCACTCCAGTGGCCCCCCCCCCAAATTGTAAAGTGGTTATCCCACTGGCTATAGGGTGAACGCACCAATTTGCGAGTCGCTCTGGCTAAGAGCGTCTGCTAAATGACGTTAATGTGCCCTTGAGCAAGGCACTTAACCCTAATTGCTCCTGTAAGTCGCTCTGGATAAGAGCGTCTGCTAAATGACTAAAATGTAAATGTAAATTTGTCCTACAGCAACACCGCTTAACCAAACAAAGGTCTCTTCCTGGTGCACGCTTGCATTTAAGGGTAACTACACCCCAAAATCTAAATGTCTTCCATTTTTCCCAGACCTCAAAAATGGTCACCTGATAGGGTTTAAACATTGTTGTGGACATAGAACATCCAATTGTGCTGTTTTGCTATTAAAAAGGTGTACTTTTGAGAGCGAAAACCTGCCAAAACAGGGACAAACGGTCAACGGGGAAATCTAAACGGAGAAAAGGGAACTTGGGAATTAACAGAATCAGGCAAAACATTGAAGGGATTTTATAGTGCCCTAATGGACTACAGACATTGACAGTCTCCTAGACTAAAAACAAAGGCTGTATGTACTGCCTACATTTTGAGGGAAACGCAATGTCCATTATTTTATTTGATCAGGGCAGGGCAGGGCAGGGCAGCACACACAAACTGCATTTAGTCCAATAACAATCCATGATATTATTAGGGTGATAAATAAAAGGCAATTGCTCCATGACACAAGAGCACGCTCTACTGGGACAAAAAGCTTACAGCACCTGGTATTCCCAGGCGGTCTCCCATCCAAGTACTAACCAGGCCCGACCCTGCTTAGCTGCCAAGATCGGACGAGATCGGGCGTATTCAGGCTGGTATGGCCGTAAGCGAGGGAACAACTCTTGGTACACTATATAAAGTCAATGTGTCACTCAGAACGAGACACAGAAAAGTATCCACTTTATGACACAGACTGAAGAAGCTCAAACCTTGCTTACATTTCCAAGATATATATATATATATATATATATATATATATATATATATATATATATATATATATATATATATATATATATATATATATATATATATATATATATATATATATATATATATATATATATATATATATATATATATATATATATATTTGAGTCTTGTGGGGGTGGAAGAGGGCATATCCTATGTTGACTTATGACAAGTTCATGGACTAGGGCCCTATAAAATAGGCGTTGCGGACCGAATCACGGAATCCAGACATTAAACCCAAATTCAACAATATTCAAACATTTATTGAACTTAGTAGGAAATCAACTAAATCTATTCAACTTGTTAGAAAACATATTAATTTGCCCAAGCCAATCATAAGACATGAACAAAATGCATCAGTGATTGGTATTTCCATGAACTTTCTGAAAGGGCACAGGAATGCCCCTGTCTGTGTGCATGTGTGCGGTGCGCGCGTATGTCTACACTTTGTGTAGCCGTTAGCGATGATGCTAATGATAACCTTCTTCTGGTAGGGAAGGAATGGCTTTCCCCCAAAACCTTCGCAAGTAAATGTTAACTACAAAGTAGCCTATGCCTGCCTGGCAGAATTATACCGTGATCATTTGCATCACTCCAGTGGCCCCCCCCCCCCAAATTGTAAAGTGGTTATCCCACTGGCTATAGGGTGAACGCACCAATTTGCGAGTCGCTCTGGCTAAGAGCGTCTGCTAAATGACGTTAATGTGCCCTTGAGCAAGGCACTTAACCCTAATTGCTCCTGTAAGTCGCTCTGGATAAGAGCGTCTGCTAAATGACTAAAATGTAAATGTAAATTTGTCCTACAGCAACACCGCTTAACCAAACAAAGGTCTCTTCCTGGTGCACGCTTGCATTTAAGGGTAACTACACCCAAAAATCTAAATGTCTTCCATTTTTCCCAGACCTCAAAAATGGTCACCTGATAGGGTTTAAACATTGTTGTGGACATAGAACATCCAATTGTGCTGTTTTGCTATTAAAAAGGTGTACTTTTGAGAGCGAAAACCTGCCAAAACAGGGACAAACGGTCAACGGGGAAATCTAAACGGAGAAAAGGGAACTTGGGAATTAACGGAATCAGGCAAAACATTGAAGGGATTTTATAGTGCCCTAATGGACTACAGACATTGACAGTCTCCTAGACTAAAAACAAAGGCTGTATGTACTGCCTACATTTTGAGGGAAACGCAATGTCCATTATTTGATTTGATCAGGGCAGGGCAGGGCAGGGCAGCACACACAAACTGCATTTAGTCCAATAACAATCCATGATATTATTAGGGTGATAAATAAAAGGCAATTGCTCCATGACACAAGAGCACGCACTACTGGGACAAAAAGCTTACAGCACCTGGTATTCCCAGGAGGTCTCCCATCCAAGTACTAACCAGGCCCGACCCTGCTTAGCTTCCGAGATCGGGCGTATTCAGGCTGGTATGGCCGTAAGCGAGGGAACAACTCTTGGTACACTATATAAAGTCAATGTGTCACTCACTCTGAACGAGACACAGAAAAGTATCCACTTTATGACACAGACTGAAGAAGCTCAAACCTTGCTTACATTTCCAAGATATATATATATATATATATATATATATATATATATATATATATATATATATATATATATATATATATATATATATATATATATATATATATATATATATATATATATATATATATATATATATTTGAGTCTTGTGGGGGTGGAAGAGGGCATATCCTATGTTGACTTATGACAAGTTCATGGACTAGGGCCCTATAAAATAGGCGTTGCGGACCGAATCACGGAATCCAGACATTAAACCCAAATTCAACAATATTCAAACATTTATTGAACTTAGTAGGAAATCAACTAAATCTATTCAACTTGTTAGAAAACATATTAATTTGCCCAAGCCAATCATAAGACATGAACAAAATGCATCAGTGATTGGTATTTCCATGAACTTTCTGAAAGGGCACAGGAATGCCCCTGTCTGTGTGCATGTGTGCGGTGCGCGCGTATGTCTACACTTTGTGTAGCCGTTAGCGATGATGCTAATGATAACCTTCTTCTGGTAGGGAAGGAATGGCTTTCCCCCAAAACCTTCGCAAGTAAATGTTAACTACAAAGTAGCCTATGCCTGCCTGGCAGAATTATACCGTGATCATTTGCATCACTCCAGTGGCCCCCCCCCCAAATTGTAAAGTGGTTATCCCACTGGCTATAGGGTGAACGCACCAATTTGCGAGTCGCTCTGGCTAAGAGCGTCTGCTAAATGACGTTAATGTGCCCTTGAGCAAGGCACTTAACCCTAATTGCTCCTGTAAGTCGCTCTGGATAAGAGCGTCTGCTAAATGACTAAAATGTAAATGTAAATTTGTCCTACAGCAACACCGCTTAACCAAACAAAGGTCTCTTCCTGGTGCACGCTTGCATTTAAGGGTAACTACACCCCAAAATCTAAATGTCTTCCATTTTTCCCAGACCTCAAAAATGGTCACCTGATAGGGTTTAAACATTGTTGTGGACATAGAACATCCAATTGTGCTGTTTTGCTATTAAAAAGGTGTACTTTTGAGAGCGAAAACCTGCCAAAACAGGGACAAACGGTCAACGGGGAAATCTAAACGGAGAAAAGGGAACTTGGGAATTAACAGAATCAGGCAAAACATTGAAGGGATTTTATAGTGCCCTAATGGACTACAGACATTGACAGTCTCCTAGACTAAAAACAAAGGCTGTATGTACTGCCTACATTTTGAGGGAAACGCAATGTCCATTATTTTATTTGATCAGGGCAGGGCAGGGCAGGGCAGCACACACAAACTGCATTTAGTCCAATAACAATCCATGATATTATTAGGGTGATAAATAAAAGGCAATTGCTCCATGACACAAGAGCACGCTCTACTGGGACAAAAAGCTTACAGCACCTGGTATTCCCAGGCGGTCTCCCATCCAAGTACTAACCAGGCCCGACCCTGCTTAGCTGCCAAGATCGGACGAGATCGGGCGTATTCAGGCTGGTATGGCCGTAAGCGAGGGAACAACTCTTGGTACACTATATAAAGTCAATGTGTCACTCACTCTGAACGAGACACAGAAAAGTATCCACTTTATGACACAGACTGAAGAAGCTCAAACCTTGCTTACATTTCCAAGATATATATATATATATATATATATATATATATATATATATATATATATATATATATATATATATATATATATATATATATATATATATATATATATATATATATATATATATATATATATATATATATATATATATATATATATTGAGTCTTGTGGGGGTGGAAGAGGGCATATCCTATGTTGACTTATGACAAGTTCATGGACTAGGGCCCTATAAAATAGGCGTTGCGGACCGAATCACGGAATCCAGACATTAAACCCAAATTCAACAATATTCAAACATTTATTGAACTTAGTAGGAAATCAACTAAATCTATTCAACTTGTTAGAAAACATATTAATTTGCCCAAGCCAATCATAAGACATGAACAAAATGCATCAGTGATTGGTATTTCCATGAACTTTCTGAAAGGGCACAGGAATGCCCCTGTCTGTGTGCATGTGTGCGGTGCGCGCGTATGTCTACACTTTGTGTAGCCGTTAGCGATGATGCTAATGATAACCTTCTTCTGGTAGGGAAGGAATGGCTTTCCCCCAAAACCTTCGCAAGTAAATGTTAACTACAAAGTAGCCTATGCCTGCCTGGCAGAATTATACCGTGATCATTTGCATCACTCCAGTGGCCCCCCCCCCCCAAATTGTAAAGTGGTTATCCCACTGGCTATAGGGTGAACGCACCAATTTGCGAGTCGCTCTGGCTAAGAGCGTCTGCTAAATGACGTTAATGTGCCCTTGAGCAAGGCACTTAACCCTAATTGCTCCTGTAAGTCGCTCTGGATAAGAGCGTCTGCTAAATGACTAAAATGTAAATGTAAATTTGTCCTACAGCAACACCGCTTAACCAAACAAAGGTCTCTTCCTGGTGCACGCTTGCATTTAAGGGTAACTACACCCAAAAATCTAAATGTCTTCCATTTTTCCCAGACCTCAAAAATGGTCACCTGATAGGGTTTAAACATTGTTGTGGACATAGAACATCCAATTGTGCTGTTTTGCTATTAAAAAGGTGTACTTTTGAGAGCGAAAACCTGCCAAAACAGGGACAAACGGTCAACGGGGAAATCTAAACGGAGAAAAGGGAACTTGGGAATTAACGGAATCAGGCAAAACATTGAAGGGATTTTATAGTGCCCTAATGGACTACAGACATTGACAGTCTCCTAGACTAAAAACAAAGGCTGTATGTACTGCCTACATTTTGAGGGAAACGCAATGTCCATTATTTGATTTGATCAGGGCAGGGCAGGGCAGGGCAGCACACACAAACTGCATTTAGTCCAATAACAATCCATGATATTATTAGGGTGATAAATAAAAGGCAATTGCTCCATGACACAAGAGCACGCACTACTGGGACAAAAAGCTTACAGCACCTGGTATTCCCAGGAGGTCTCCCATCCAAGTACTAACCAGGCCCGACCCTGCTTAGCTTCCGAGATCGGACGAGATCGGGCGTATTCAGGCTGGTATGGCCGTAAGCGAGGGAACAACTCTTGGTACACTATATAAAGTCAATGTGTCACTCACTCTGAACGAGACACAGAAAAGTATCCACTTTATGACACAGACTGAAGAAGCTCAAACCTTGCTTACATTTCCAAGATATATATATATATATATATATATATATATATATATATATATATATATATATATATATATATATATATATATATATATATATATATATATATATATATATATTGAGTCTTGTGGGGGTGGAAGAGGGCATATCCTATGTTGACTTATGACAAGTTCATGGACTAGGGCCCTATAAAATAGGCGTTGCGGACCGAATCACGGAATCCAGACATTAAACCCAAATTCAACAATATTCAAACATTTATTGAACTTAGTAGGAAATCAACTAAATCTATTCAACTTGTTAGAAAACATATTAATTTGCCCAAGCCAATCATAAGACATGAACAAAATGCATCAGTGATTGGTATTTCCATGAACTTTCTGAAAGGGCACAGGAATGCCCCTGTCTGTGTGCATGTGTGCGGTGCGCGCGTATGTCTACACTTTGTGTAGCCGTTAGCGATGATGCTAATGATAACCTTCTTCTGGTAGGGAAGGAATGGCTTTCCCCCAAAACCTTCGCAAGTAAATGTTAACTACAAAGTAGCCTATGCCTGCCTGGCAGAATTATACCGTGATCATTTGCATCACTCCAGTGGCCCCCCCCCCAAATTGTAAAGTGGTTATCCCACTGGCTATAGGGTGAACGCACCAATTTGCGAGTCGCTCTGGCTAAGAGCGTCTGCTAAATGACGTTAATGTGCCCTTGAGCAAGGCACTTAACCCTAATTGCTCCTGTAAGTCGCTCTGGATAAGAGCGTCTGCTAAATGACTAAAATGTAAATGTAAATTTGTCCTACAGCAACACCGCTTAACCAAACAAAGGTCTCTTCCTGGTGCACGCTTGCATTTAAGGGTAACTACACCCCAAAATCTAAATGTCTTCCATTTTTCCCAGACCTCAAAAATGGTCACCTGATAGGGTTTAAACATTGTTGTGGACATAGAACATCCAATTGTGCTGTTTTGCTATTAAAAAGGTGTACTTTTGAGAGCGAAAACCTGCCAAAACAGGGACAAACGGTCAACGGGGAAATCTAAACGGAGAAAAGGGAACTTGGGAATTAACAGAATCAGGCAAAACATTGAAGGGATTTTATAGTGCCCTAATGGACTACAGACATTGACAGTCTCCTAGACTAAAAACAAAGGCTGTATGTACTGCCTACATTTTGAGGGAAACGCAATGTCCATTATTTTATTTGATCAGGGCAGGGCAGGGCAGGGCAGCACACACAAACTGCATTTAGTCCAATAACAATCCATGATATTATTAGGGTGATAAATAAAAGGCAATTGCTCCATGACACAAGAGCACGCTCTACTGGGACAAAAAGCTTACAGCACCTGGTATTCCCAGGCGGTCTCCCATCCAAGTACTAACCAGGCCCGACCCTGCTTAGCTTCCGAGATCGGACGAGA
>NW_028162533.1:37500-57500 GCF_964263955.1 Coregonus lavaretus
ATGCATCAGTGATTGGTATTTCCATGAACTTTCTGAAAGGGCACAGGAATGCCCCTGTCTGTGTGCATGTGTGCGGTGCGCGCGTATGTCTACACTTTGTGTAGCCGTTAGCGATGATGCTAATGATAACCTTCTTCTGGTAGGGAAGGAATGGCTTTCCCCCAAAACCTTCGCAAGTAAATGTTAACTACAAAGTAGCCTATGCCTGCCTGGCAGAATTATACCGTGATCATTTGCATCACTCCAGTGCCCCCCCCCCCCCAAATTGTAAAGTGGTTATCCCACTGGCTATAGGGTGAACGCACCAATTTGCGAGTCGCTCTGGCTAAGAGCGTCTGCTAAATGACGTTAATGTGCCCTTGAGCAAGGCACTTAACCCTAATTGCTCCTGTAAGTCGCTCTGGATAAGAGCGTCTGCTAAATGACTAAAATGTAAATGTAAATTTGTCCTACAGCAACACCGCTTAACCAAACAAAGGTCTCTTCCTGGTGCACGCTTGCATTTAAGGGTAACTACACCCCAAAATCTAAATGTCTTCCATTTTTCCCAGACCTCAAAAATGGTCACCTGATAGGGTTTAAACATTGTTGTGGACATAGAACATCCAATTGTGCTGTTTTGCTATTAAAAAGGTGTACTTTTGAGAGCGAAAACCTGCCAAAACAGGGACAAACGGTCAACGGGGAAATCTAAACGGAGAAAAGGGAACTTGGGAATTAACAGAATCAGGCAAAACATTGAAGGGATTTTATAGTGCCCTAATGGACTACAGACATTGACAGTCTCCTAGACTAAAAACAAAGGCTGTATGTACTGCCTACATTTTGAGGGAAACGCAATGTCCATTATTTTATTTGATCAGGGCAGGGCAGGGCAGGGCAGCACACACAAACTGCATTTAGTCCAATAACAATCCATGATATTATTAGGGTGATAAATAAAAGGCAATTGCTCCATGACACAAGAGCACGCTCTACTGGGACAAAAAGCTTACAGCACCTGGTATTCCCAGGCGGTCTCCCATCCAAGTACTAACCAGGCCCGACCCTGCTTAGCTTCCGAGATCGGACGAGATCGGGCGTATTCAGGCTGGTATGGCCGTAAGCGAGGGAACAACTCTTGGTACACTATATAAAGTCAATGTGTCACTCACTCTGAACGAGACACAGAAAAGTATCCACTTTATGACACAGACTGAAGAAGCTCAAACCTTGCTTACATTTCCAAGATATATATATATATATTTGAGTCTTGTGGGGGTGGAAGAGGGCATATCCTATGTTGACTTATGACAAGTTCATGGACTAGGGCCCTATAAAATAGGCGTTGCGGACCGAATCACGGAATCCAGACATTAAACCCAAATTCAACAATATTCAAACATTTATTGAACTTAGTAGGAAATCAACTAAATCTATTCAACTTGTTAGAAAACATATTCATTTGCCCAAGCCAATCATAAGACATGAACAAAATGCATCAGTGATTGGTATTTCCATGAACTTTCTGAAAGGGCACAGGAATGCCCCTGTCTGTGTGCATGTGTGCGGTGCGCGCGTATGTCTACACTTTGTGTAGCCGTTAGCGATGATGCTAATGATAACCTTCTTCTGGTAGGGAAGGAATGGCTTTCCCCCAAAACCTTCGCAAGTAAATGTTAACTACAAAGTAGCCTATGCCTGCCTGGCAGAATTATACCGTGATCATTTGCATCACTCCAGTGGCCATTTGTCCTACAGCAACACCGCTTAACCAAACAAAGGTCTCTTCCTGGTGCACGCTTGCATTTAAGGGTAACTACACCCCAAAATCTAAATGTCTTCCATTTTTCCCAGACCTAAAAAATGGTCACCTGATAGGGTTTAAACATTGTTGTGGACATAGAACATCCAATTGTGCTGTTTTGCTATTAAAAAGGTGTACTTTTGAGAGCGAAAACCTGCCAAAACAGGGACAAACGGTCAACGGGGAAATCTAAACGGAGAAAAGGGAACTTGGGAATTAACAGAATCAGGCAAAACATTGAAGGGATTTTATAGTGCCCTAATGGACTACAGACATTGACAGTCTCCTAGACTAAAAACAAAGGCTGTATGTACTGCCTACATTTTGAGGGAAACGCAATGTCCATTATTTGATTTGATCAGGGCAGGGCAGGGCAGGGCAGCACACACAAACTGCATTTAGTCCAATAACAATCCATGATATTATTAGGGTGATAAATAAAAGGCAATTGCTCCATGACACAAGAGCACGCTCTACTGGGACAAAAAGCTTACAGCACCTGGTATTCCCAGGCGGTCTCCCATCCAAGTACTAACCAGGCCCGACCCTGCTTAGCTTCCGAGATCGGACGAGATCGGGCGTATTCAGGCTGGTATGGCCGTAAGCGAGGGAACAACTCTTGGTACACTATATAAAGTCAATGTGTCACTCACTCTGAACGAGACACAGAAAAGTATCCACTTTATGACACAGACTGAAGAAGCTCAAACCTTGCTTACATTTCCAAGATATATATATATATATTTGAGTCTTGTGGGGGTGGAAGAGGGCATATCCTATGTTGACTTATGACAAGTTCATGGACTAGGGCCCTATAAAATAGGCGTTGCGGACCGAATCACGGAATCCAGACATTAAACCCAAATTCAACAATATTCAAACATTTATTGAACTTAGTAGGAAATCAACTAAATCTATTCAACTTGTTAGAAAACATATTCATTTGCCCAAGCCAATCATAAGACATGAACAAAATGCATCAGTGATTGGTATTTCCATGAACTTTCTGAAAGGGCACAGGAATGCCCCTGTCTGTGTGCATGTGTGCGGTGCGCGCGTATGTCTACACTTTGTGTAGCCGTTAGCGATGATGCTAATGATAACCTTCTTCTGGTAGGGAAGGAATGGCTTTCCCCCAAAACCTTCGCAAGTAAATGTTAACTACAAAGTAGCCTATGCCTGCCTGGCAGAATTATACCGTGATCATTTGCATCACTCCAGTGGCCATTTGTCCTACAGCAACACCGCTTAACCAAACAAAGGTCTCTTCCTGGTGCACGCTTGCATTTAAGGGTAACTACACCCCAAAATCTAAATGTCTTCCATTTTTCCCAGACCTCAAAAATGGTCACCTGATAGGGTTTAAACATTGTTGTGGACATAGAACATCCAATTGTGCTGTTTTGCTATTAAAAAGGTGTACTTTTGAGAGCGAAAACCTGCCAAAACAGGGACAAACGGTCAACGGGGAAATCTAAACGGAGAAAAGGGAACTTGGGAATTAACAGAATCAGGCAAAACATTGAAGGGATTTTATAGTGCCCTAATGGACTACAGACATTGACAGTCTCCTAGACTAAAAACAAAGGCTGTATGTACTGCCTACATTTTGAGGGAAACGCAATGTCCATTATTTGATTTGATCAGGGCAGGGCAGGGCAGGGCAGCACACACAAACTGCATTTAGTCCAATAACAATCCATGATATTATTAGGGTGATAAATAAAAGGCAATTGCTCCATGACACAAGAGCACGCTCTACTGGGACAAAAAGCTTACATCACCTGGTATTCCCAGGCGGTCTCCCATCCAAGTACTAACCAGGCCCGACCCTGCTTAGCTTCCGAGATCGGACGAGATCGGGCGTATTCAGGCTGGTATGGCCGTAAGCGAGGGAACAACTCTTGGTACACTATATAAAGTCAATGTGTCACTCACTCTGAACGAGACACAGAAAAGTATCCACTTTATGACACAGACTGAAGAAGCTCAAACCTTGCTTACATTTCCAAGATATATATATATATATATTTGAGTCTTGTGGGGGTGGAAGAGGGCATATCCTATGTTGACTTATGACAAGTTCATGGACTAGGGCCCTATAAAATAGGCGTTGCGGACCGAATCACGGAATCCAGACATTAAACCCAAATTCAACAATATTCAAACATTTATTGAACTTAGTAGGAAATCAACTAAATCTATTCAACTTGTTAGAAAACATATTAATTTGCCCAAGCCAATCATAAGACATGAACAAAATGCATCAGTGATTGGTATTTCCATGAACTTTCTGAAAGGGCACAGGAATGCCCCTGTCTGTGTGCATGTGTGCGGTGCGCGCGTATGTCTACACTTTGTGTAGCCGTTAGCGATGATGCTAATGATAACCTTCTTCTGGTAGGGAAGGAATGGCTTTCCCCCAAAACCTTCGCAAGTAAATGTTAACTACAAAGTAGCCTATGCCTGCCTGGCAGAATTATACCGTGATCATTTGCATCACTCCAGTGGCCATTTGTCCTACAGCAACACCGCTTAACCAAACAAAGGTCTCTTCCTGGTGCACGCTTGCATTTAAGGGTAACTACACCCCAAAATCTAAATGTCTTCCATTTTTCCCAGACCTCAAAAATGGTCACCTGATAGGGTTTAAACATTGTTGTGGACATAGAACATCCAATTGTGCTGTTTTGCTATTAAAAAGGTGTACTTTTGAGAGCGAAAACCTGCCAAAACAGGGACAAACGGTCAACGGGGAAATCTAAACGGAGAAAAGGGAACTTGGGAATTAACAGAATCAGGCAAAACATTGAAGGGATTTTATAGTGCCCTAATGGACTACAGACATTGACAGTCTCCTAGACTAAAAACAAAGGCTGTATGTACTGCCTACATTTTGAGGGAAACGCAATGTCCATTATTTGATTTGATCAGGGCAGGGCAGGGCAGGGCAGCACACACAAACTGCATTTAGTCCAATAACAATCCATGATATTATTAGGGTGATAAATAAAAGGCAATTGCTCCATGACACAAGAGCACGCTCTACTGGGACAAAAAGCTTACAGCACCTGATATTCCCAGGCGGTCTCCCATCCAAGTACTAACCAGGCCAAACCCTGCTTAGCTTCCGAGATCGGACGAGATCTGGCGTATTCAGGCTGGTATGGCCGTAAGCGAGGGAACAACTCTTGGTACACTATATAAAGTCAATGTGTCACTCACTCTGAACGAGACACAGAAAAGTATCCACTTTATGACACAGACTGAAGAAGCTCAAACCTTGCTTACATTTCCAAGATATATATATATATATTTGAGTCTTGTGGGGGTGGAAGAGGGCATATCCTATGTTGACTTATGACAAGTTCATGGACTAGGGCCCTATAAAATAGGCGTTGCGGACCGAATCACGGAATCCAGACATTAAACCCAAATTCAACAATATTCAAACATTTATTGAACTTAGTAGGAAATCAACTAAATCTATTCAACTTGTTAGAAAACATATTAATTTGCCCAAGCCAATCATAAGACATGAACAAAATGCATCAGTGATTGGTATTTCCATGAACTTTCTGAAAGGGCACAGGAATGCCCCTGTCTGTGTGCATGTGTGCGGTGCGCGCGTATGTCTACACTTTGTGTAGCCGTTAGCGATGATGCTAATGATAACCTTCTTCTGGTAGGGAAGGAATGGCTTTCCCCCAAAACCTTCGCAAGTAAATGTTAACTACAAAGTAGCCTATGCCTGCCTGGCAGAATTATACCGTGATCATTTGCATCACTCCAGTGGCCATTTGTCCTACAGCAACACCGCTTAACCAAACAAAGGTCTCTTCCTGGTGCACGCTTGCATTTAAGGGTAACTACACCCCAAAATCTAAATGTCTTCCATTTTTCCCAGACCTCAAAAATGGTCACCTGATAGGGTTTAAACATTGTTGTGGACATAGAACATCCAATTGTGCTGTTTTGCTATTAAAAAGGTGTACTTTTGAGAGCGAAAACCTGCCAAAACAGGGACAAACGGTCAACGGGGAAATCTAAACGGAGAAAAGGGAACTTGGGAATTAACAGAATCAGGCAAAACATTGAAGGGATTTTATAGTGCCCTAATGGACTACAGACATTGACAGTCTCCTAGACTAAAAACAAAGGCTGTATGTACTGCCTACATTTTGAGGGAAACGCAATGTCCATTATTTGATTTGATCAGGGCAGGGCAGGGCAGGGCAGCACACACAAACTGCATTTAGTCCAATAACAATCCATGATATTATTAGGGTGATAAATAAAAGGCAATTGCTCCATGACACAAGAGCACGCTCTACTGGGACAAAAAGCTTACAGCACCTGATATTCCCAGGCGGTCTCCCATCCAAGTACTAACCAGGCCAAACCCTGCTTAGCTTCCGAGATCGGACGAGATCTGGCGTATTCAGGCTGGTATGGCCGTAAGCGAGGGAACAACTCTTGGTACACTATATAAAGTCAATGTGTCACTCACTCTGAACGAGACACAGAAAAGTATCCACTTTATGACACAGACTGAAGAAGCTCAAACCTTGCTTACATTTCCAAGATATATATATATATATTTGAGTCTTGTGGGGGTGGAAGAGGGCATATCCTATGTTGACTTATGACAAGTTCATGGACTAGGGCCCTATAAAATAGGCGTTGCGGACCGAATCACGGAATCCAGACATTAAACCCAAATTCAACAATATTCAAACATTTATTGAACTTAGTAGGAAATCAACTAAATCTATTCAACTTGTTAGAAAACATATTAATTTGCCCAAGCCAATCATAAGACATGAACAAAATGCATCAGTGATTGGTATTTCCATGAACTTTCTGAAAGGGCACAGGAATGCCCCTGTCTGTGTGCATGTGTGCGGTGCGCGCGTATGTCTACACTTTGTGTAGCCGTTAGCGATGATGCTAATGATAACCTTCTTCTGGTAGGGAAGGAATGGCTTTCCCCCAAAACCTTCGCAAGTAAATGTTAACTACAAAGTAGCCTATGCCTGCCTGGCAGAATTATACCGTGATCATTTGCATCACTCCAGTGGCCATTTGTCCTACAGCAACACCGCTTAACCAAACAAAGGTCTCTTCCTGGTGCACGCTTGCATTTAAGGGTAACTACACCCCAAAATCTAAATGTCTTCCATTTTTCCCAGACCTCAAAAATGGTCACCTGATAGGGTTTAAACATTGTTGTGGACATAGAACATCCAATTGTGCTGTTTTGCTATTAAAAAGGTGTACTTTTGAGAGCGAAAACCTGCCAAAACAGGGACAAACGGTCAACGGGGAAATCTAAACGGAGAAAAGGGAACTTGGGAATTAACAGAATCAGGCAAAACATTGAAGGGATTTTATAGTGCCCTAATGGACTACAGACATTGACAGTCTCCTAGACTAAAAACAAAGGCTGTATGTACTGCCTACATTTTGAGGGAAACACAATGTCCATTATTTTATTTGATCAGGGCAGGGCAGGGCAGGGCAGGGCAGCACACACAAACTGCATTTAGTCCAATAACAATCCATGATATTATTAGGGTGATAAATAAAAGGCAATTGCTCCATGACACAAGAGCACGCTCTACTGGGACAAAAAGCTTACAGCACCTGGTATTCCCAGGCTGTCTCCCATCCAAGTACTAACCAGGCCCGACCCTGCTTTGCTTCCGAGATCGGACGAGATCGGGCGTATTCAGGCTGGTATGGCCGTAAGCGAGGGAACAACTCTTGGTACACTATATAAAGTCAATGTGTCACTCACTCTGAACGAGACACAGAAAAGTATCCACTTTATGACACAGACTGAAGAAGCTCAAACCTTGCTTACATTTCCAAGATATATATATATATATTTGAGTCTTGTGGGGGTGGAAGAGGGCATATCCTATGTTGACTTATGACAAGTTCATGGACTAGGGCCCTATAAAATAGGCGTTGCGGACCGAATCACGGAATCCAGACATTAAACCCAAATTCAACAATATTCAAACATTTATTGAACTTAGTAGGAAATCAACTAAATCTATTCAACTTGTTAGAAAACATATTAATTTGCCCAAGCCAATCATAAGACATGAACAAAATGCATCAGTGATTGGTATTTCCATGAACTTTCTGAAAGGGCACAGGAATGCCCCTGTCTGTGTGCATGTGTGCGGTGCGCGCGTATGTCTACACTTTGTGTAGCCGTTAGCGATGATGCTAATGATAACCTTCTTCTGGTAGGGAAGGAATGGCTTTCCCCCAAAACCTTCGCAAGTAAATGTTAACTACAAAGTAGCCTATGCCTGCCTGGCAGAATTATACCGTGATCATTTGCATCACTCCAGTGGCCATTTGTCCTACAGCAACACCGCTTAACCAAACAAAGGTCTCTTCCTGGTGCACGCTTGCATTTAAGGGTAACTACACCCCAAAATCTAAATGTCTTCCATTTTTCCCAGACCTCAAAAATGGTCACCTGA
Source organism: Coregonus lavaretus (assembly GCF_964263955.1). NCBI lineage: Eukaryota > Metazoa > Chordata > Actinopteri > Salmoniformes > Salmonidae > Coregonus > Coregonus lavaretus. The sequence continues at coordinate 45,790 of NW_028162533.1, forward strand.
TAGGGTTTAAACATTGTTGTGGACATAGAACATCCAATTGTGCTGTTTTGCTATTAAAAAGGTGTACTTTTGAGAGCGAAAACCTGCCAAAACAGGGACAAACGGTCAACGGGGAAATCTAAACGGAGAAAAGGGAACTTGGGAATTAACAGAATCAGGCAAAACATTGAAGGGATTTTATAGTGCCCTAATGGACTACAGACATTGACAGTCTCCTAGACTAAAAACAAAGGCTGTATGTACTGACTACATTTTGAGGGAAACGCAATGTCCATTATTTTATTTGATTTGATCAGGGCAGGGCAGGGCAGGGCAGCACACACAAACTGCATTTAGTCCAATAACAATCCATGATATTATTAGGGTGATAAATAAAAGGCAATTGCTCCATGACACAAGAGCACGCTCTACTGGGACAAAAAGCTTACAGCACCTGATATTCCCAGGCGGTCTCCCATCCAAGTACTAACCAGGCCAAACCCTGCTTAGCTTCCGAGATCGGACGAGATCTGGCGTATTCAGGCTGGTATGGCCGTAAGCGAGGGAACAACTCTTGGTACACTATATAAAGTCAATGTGTCACTCACTCTGAACGAGACACAGAAAAGTATCCACTTTATGACACAGACTGAAGAAGCTCAAACCTTGCTTACATTTCCAAGATATATATATATATATTTGAGTCTTGTGGGGGTGGAAGAGGGCATATCCTATGTTGACTTATGACAAGTTCATGGACTAGGGCCCTATAAAATAGGCGTTGCGGACCGAATCACGGAATCCAGACATTAAACCCAAATTCAACAATATTCAAACATTTATTGAACTTAGTAGGAAATCAACTAAATCTATTCAACTTGTTAGAAAACATATTAATTTGCCCAAGCCAATCATAAGACATGAACAAAATGCATCAGTGATTGGTATTTCCATGAACTTTCTGAAAGGGCACAGGAATGCCCCTGTCTGTGTGTATGTGTGCGGTGCGCGCGTATGTCTACACTTTGTGTAGCCGTTAGCGATGATGCTAATGATAACCTTCTTCTGGTAGGGAAGGAATGGCTTTCCCCCAAAACCTTCGCAAGTAAATGTTAACTACAAAGTAGCCTATGCCTGCCTGGCAGAATTATACCGTGATCATTTGCATCACTCCAGTGGCCATTTGTCCTACAGCAACACCGCTTAACCAAACAAAGGTCTCTTCCTGGTGCACGCTTGCATTTAAGGGTAACTACACCCCAAAATCTAAATGTCTTCCATTTTTCCCAGACCTCAAAAATGGTCACCTGATAGGGTTTAAACATTGTTGTGGACATAGAACATCCAATTGTGCTGTTTTGCTATTAAAAAGGTGTACTTTTGAGAGCGAAAACCTGCCAAAACAGGGACAAACGGTCAACGGGGAAATCTAAACGGAGAAAAGGGAACTTGGGAATTAACAGAATCAGGCAAAACATTGAAGGGATTTTATAGTGCCCTAATGGACTACAGACATTGACAGTCTCCTAGACTAAAAACAAAGGCTGTATGTACTGCCTACATTTTGAGGGAAACGCAATGTCCATTATTTGATTTGATCAGGGCAGGGCAGGGCAGGGCAGCACACACAAACTGCATTTAGTCCAATAACAATCCATGATATTATTAGGGTGATAAATAAAAGGCAATTGCTCCATGACACAAGAGCACGCTCTACTGGGACAGAAAGCTTACAGCACCTGGTATTCCCAGGCGGTCTCCCATCCAAGTACTAACCAGGCCCAACCCTGCTTAGCTTCCGAGATCGGACGAGATCGGGCGTATTCAGGCTGGTATGGCCGTAAGCGAGGGAACAACTCTTGGTACACTATATAAAGTCAATGTGTCACTCACTCTGAACGAGACACAGAAAAGTATCCACTTTATGACACAGACTGAAGAAGCTCAAACCTTGCTTACATTTCCAAGATATATATATATATATTTGAGTCTTGTGGGGGTGGAAGAGGGCATATCCTATGTTGACTTATGACAAGTTCATGGACTAGGGCCCTATAAAATAGGCGTTGCGGACCGAATCACGGAATCCAGACATTAAACCCAAATTCAACAATATTCAAACATTTATTGAACTTAGTAGGAAATCAACTAAATCTATTCAACTTGTTAGAAAACATATTAATTTGCCCAAGCCAATCATAAGACATGAACAAAATGCATCAGTGATTGGTATTTCCATGAACTTTCTGAAAGGGCACAGGAATGCCCCTGTCTGTGTGCATGTGTGCGGTGCGCGCGTATGTCTACACTTTGTGTAGCCGTTAGCGATGATGCTAATGATAACCTTCTTCTGGTAGGGAAGGAATGGCTTTCCCCCAAAACCTTCGCAAGTAAATGTTAACTACAAAGTAGCCTATGCCTGCCTGGCAGAATTATACCGTGATCATTTGCATCACTCCAGTGGCCATTTGTCCTACAGCAACACCGCTTAACCAAACAAAGGTCTCTTCCTGGTGCACGCTTGCATTTAAGGGTAACTACACCCCAAAATCTAAATGTCTTCCATTTTTCCCAGACCTCAAAAATGGTCACCTGATAGGGTTTAAACATTGTTGTGGACATAGAACATCCAATTGTGCTGTTTTGCTATTAAAAAGGTGTACTTTTGAGAGCGAAAACCTGCCAAAACAGGGACAAACGGTCAACGGGGAAATCTAAACGGAGAAAAGGGAACTTGGGAATTAACAGAATCAGGCAAAACATTGAAGGGATTTTATAGTGCCCTAATGGACTACAGACATTGACAGTCTCCTAGACTAAAAACAAAGGCTGTATGTACTGCCTACATTTTGAGGGAAACGCAATGTCCATTATTTGATTTGATCAGGGCAGGGCAGGGCAGGGGAGCACACACAAACTGCATTTAGTCCAATAACAATCCATGATATTATTAGGGTGATAAATAAAAGGCAATTGCTCCATGACACAAGAGCACGCTCTACTGGGACAAAAAGCTTACAGCACCTGGTATTCCCAGGCGGTCTCCCATCCAAGTACTAACCAGGCCCGACCCTGCTTAGCTTCCGAGATCGGACGAGATCGGGCGTATTCAGGCTGGTATGGCCGTAAGCGAGGGAACAACTCTTGGTACACTATATAAAGTTAATGTGTCACTCACTCTGAACGAGACACAGAAAAGTATCCACTTTATGACACAGACTGAAGAAGCTCAAACCTTGCTTACATTTCCAAGATATATATATATATATTTGAGTCTTGTGGGGGTGGAAGAGGGCATATCCTATGTTGACTTATGACAAGTTCATGGACTAGGGCCCTATAAAATAGGCGTTGCGGACCGAATCACGGAATCCAGACATTAAACCCAAATTCAACAATATTCAAACATTTATTGAACTTAGTAGGAAATCAACTAAATCTATTCAACTTGTTAGAAAACATATTAATTTGCCCAAGCCAATCATAAGACATGAACAAAATGCATCAGTGATTGGTATTTCCATGAACTTTCTGAAAGGGCACAGGAATGCCCCTGTCTGTGTGCATGTGTGCGGTGCGCGCGTATGTCTACACTTTGTGTAGCCGTTAGCGATGATGCTAATGATAACCTTCTTCTGGTAGGGAAGGAATGGCTTTCCCCCAAAACCTTCGCAAGTAAATGTTAACTACAAAGTAGCCTATGCCTGCCTGGCAGAATTATACCGCGATCATTTGCATCACTCCAGTGGCCATTTGTCCTACAGCAACACCGCTTAACCAAACAAAGGTCTCTTCCTGGTGCACGCTTGCATTTAAGGGTAACTACACCCCAAAATCTAAATGTCTTCCATTTTTCCCAGACCTCAAAAATGGTCACCTGATAGGGTTTAAACATTGTTGTGGACATAGAACATCCAATTGTGCTGTTTTGCTATTAAAAAGGTGTACTTTTGAGAGCGAAAACCTGCCAAAACAGGGACAAACGGTCAACGGGGAAATCTAAACGGAGAAAAGGGAACTTGGGAATTAACAGAATCAGGCAAAACATTGAAGGGATTTTATAGTGCCCTAATGGACTACAGACATTGACAGTCTCCTAGACTAAAAACAAAGGCTGTATGTACTGCCTACATTTTGAGGGAAACGCAATGTCCATTATTTGATTTGATCAGGGCAGGGCAGGGCAGCACACACAAACTGCATTTAGTCCAATAACAATCCATGATATTATTAGGGTGATAAATAAAAGGCAATTGCTCCATGACACAAGAGCACGCTCTACTGGGACAAAAAGCTTACAGCACCTGATATTCCCAGGCGGTCTCCCATCCAAGTACTAACCAGGCCAAACCCTGCTTAGCTTCCGAGATCGGACGAGATCTGGCGTATTCAGGCTGGTATGGCCGTAAGCGAGGGAACAACTCTTGGTACACTATATAAAGTCAATGTGTCACTCACTCTGAACGAGACACAGAAAAGTATCCACTTTATGACACAGACTGAAGAAGCTCAAACCTTGCTTACATTTCCAAGATATATATATATATATTTGAGTCTTGTGGGGGTGGAAGAGGGCATATCCTATGTTGACTTATGACAAGTTCATGGACTAGGGCCCTATAAAATAGGCGTTGCGGACCGAATCACGGAATCCAGACATTAAACCCAAATTCAACAATATTCAAACATTTATTGAACTTAGTAGGAAATCAACTAAATCTATTCAACTTGTTAGAAAACATATTAATTTGCCCAAGCCAATCATAAGACATGAACAAAATGCATCAGTGATTGGTATTTCCATGAACTTTCTGAAAGGGCACAGGAATGCCCCTGTCTGTGTGCATGTGTGCGGTGCGCGCGTATGTCTACACTTTGTGTAGCCGTTAGCGATGATGCTAATGATAACCTTCTTCTGGTAGGGAAGGAATGGCTTTCCCCCAAAACCTTCGCAAGTAAATGTTAACTACAAAGTAGCCTATGCCTGCCTGGCAGAATTATACCGTGATCATTTGCATCACTCCAGTGGCCATTTGTCCTACAGCAACACCGCTTAACCAAACAAAGGTCTCTTCCTGGTGCACGCTTGCATTTAAGGGTAACTACACCCCAAAATCTAAATGTCTTCCATTTTTCCCAGACCTCAAAAATGGTCACCTGATAGGGTTTAAACATTGTTGTGGACATAGAACATCCAATTGTGCTGTTTTGCTATTAAAAAGGTGTACTTTTGAGAGCGAAAACCTGCCAAAACAGGGACAAACGGTCAACGGGGAAATCTAAACGGAGAAAAGGGAACTTGGGAATTAACAGAATCAGGCAAAACATTGAAGGGATTTTATAGTGCCCTAATGGACTACAGACATTGACAGTCTCCTAGACTAAAAACAAAGGCTGTATGTACTGCCTACATTTTGAGGGAAACGCAATGTCCATTATTTGATTTGATCAGGGCAGGGCAGGGCAGGGCAGGGCAGCACACACAAACTGCATTTAGTCCAATAACAATCCATGATATTATTAGGGTGATAAATAAAAGGCAATTGCTCCATGACACAAGAGCACGCTCTACTGGGACAAAAAGCTTACAGCACCTGGTATTCCCAGGCGGTCTCCCATCCAAGTACTAACCAGGCCCGACCCTGCTTAGCTTCCGAGATCGGACGAGATCAGGCGTATTCAGGCTGGTATGGCCGTAAGCGAGGGAACAACTCTTGGTACACTATATAAAGTCAATGTGTCACTCACTCTGAACGAGACACAGAAAAGTATCCACTTTATGACACAGACTGAAGAAGCTCAAACCTTGCTTACATTTCCAAGAGATATATATATATATATATATATATATATATATATATATATATATATATATATATATATATATATTTGAGTCTTGTGGGGGTGGAAGAGGGCATATCCTATGTTGACTTATGACAAGTTCATGGACTAGGGCCCTATAAAATAGGCGTTGCGGACCGAATCACGGAATCCAGACATTAAACCCAAATTCAACAATATTCAAACATTTATTGAACTTAGTAGGAAATCAACTAAATCTATTCAACTTGTTAGAAAACATATTAATTTGCCCAAGCCAATCATAAGACATGAACAAAATGCATCAGTGATTGGTATTTCCATGAACTTTCTGAAAGGGCACAGGAATGCCCCTGTCTGTGTGCATGTGTGCGGTGCGCGCGTATGTCTACACTTTGTGTAGCTGTTAGCGATGATGCTAATGATAACCTTCTTCTGGTAGGGAAGGAATGGCTTTCCCCCAAAACCTTCGCAAGTAAATGTTAACTACAAAGTAGCCTATGCCTGCCTGGCAGAATTATACCGTGATCATTTGCATCACTCCAGTGGCCATTTGTCCTACAGCAACACCGCTTAACCAAACAAAGGTCTCTTCCTGGTGCACGCTTGCATTTAAGGGTAACTACACCCCAAAATCTAAATGTCTTCCATTTTTCCCAGACCTCAAAAATGGTCACCTGATAGGGTTTAAACATTGTTGTGGACATAGAACATCCAATTGTGCTGTTTTGCTATTAAAAAGGTGTACTTTTGAGAGCGAAAACCTGCCAAAACAGGGACAAACGGTCAACGGGGAAATCTAAACGGAGAAAAGGGAACTTGGGAATTAACGGAATCAGGCAAAACATTGAAGGGATTTTATAGTGCCCTAATGGACTACAGACATTGACAGTCTCCTAGACTAAAAACAAAGGCTGTATGTACTGCCTACATTTTGAGGGAAACGCAATGTCCATTATTTGATTTGATCAGGGCAGGGCAGGGCAGGGCAGCACACACAAACTGCATTTAGTCCAATAACAATCCATGATATTATTAGGGTGATAAATAAAAGGCAATTGCTCCATGACACAAGAGCACGCTCTACTGGGACAAAAAGCTTACAGCACCTGGTATTCCCAGGCGGTCTCCCATCCAAGTACTAACCAGGCCCGACCCTGCTTAGCTTCCGAGATCGGACGAGATCGGGCGTATTTTTTTTTTTTTTTTTTTTTAAATTAACCCATCTTTATATCATAGCTTCATATTTCACATCTTCACATCATATCATAGCTCCACAGCTTCTTTTTACATATCATAGCTTCATATTTCACATCATTTCTTCACATCTCATAGCTTCACAGCTTCTTTTTTTACATATCATAGCTTCATATTTCACATCTAATAGCTTCACAGCTTATTTTTTACATATCATAGCTTCATATTTCACATCACTTCTTCACATCTCATAGCTTCACAGCTTCTTTTTACATATCATAGCTTCATATTTCACATCACTTCTTCACATCTCATAGCTTCACAGCTTCTTTTTACATATCATAGCTTCATATTTCACATCTCATAGCTTCACAGCTTATTTTTACATATCATAGCTTCATATTTCACATCTCATAGCTTCACAGCTTATTTTTTCCATATCATATCTTCATATTTCACATCTTCACATCTCAGCCTATAACGCAGATTATCAGTCCACGTCATAGCTTCTTACATGCTTTTACAGCAACTGGTATTCCAAGGTGGTCCCCCATCCAAGTACTAACCAGCCCTAAACCTGCTTAGCTTCCGAGATCTGACGAGATCGGGCGTATTCAGGCTGGTATGGCCGTAAGCGAGGGAACAACTCTTGGTACACTATATAAAGTCAATGTGTCACCCACTCTGAACGAGACACAGAAAAGTATCCACTTTATGACACAGACTGAAGAAGCTCAAACCTTGCTTACATTTCCAAGATATATATATATATATATATATATATATATATATATATATATATATTGAGTCTTGTGGGGGTGGAAGAGGGCATATCCTATGTTGACTTATGACAAGTTCATGGACTAGGGCCCTATAAAATAGGCGTTGCGGACCGAATCACGGAATCCAGACATTAAACCCAAATTCAACAATATTCAAACATTTATTGAACTTAGTAGGAAATCAACTAAATCTATTCAACTTGTTAGAAAACATATTAATTTGCCCAAGCCAATCATAAGACATGAACAAAATGCATCAGTGATTGGTATTTCCATGAACTTTCTGAAAGGGCACAGGAATGCCCCTGTCTGTGTGCATGTGTGCGGTGCGCGCGTATGTCTACACTTTGTGTAGCCGTTAGCGATGATGCTAATGATAACCTTCTTCTGGTAGGGAAGGAATGGCTTTCCCCCAAAACCTTCGCAAGTAAATGTTAACTACAAAGTAGCCTATGCCTGCCTGGCAGAATTATACCGTGATCATTTGCATCACTCCAGTGGCCATTTGTCCTACAGCAACACCGCTTAACCAAACAAAGGTCTCTTCCTGGTGCACGCTTGCATTTAAGGGTAACTACACCCCAAAATCTAAATGTCTTCCATTTTTCCCAGACCTCAAAAATGGTCACCTGATAGGGTTTAAACATTGTTGTGGACATAGAACATCCAATTGTGCTGTTTTGCTATTAAAAAGGTGTACTTTTGAGAGCGAACACCTGCCAAAACAGGGACAAACGGTCAACGGGGAAATCTAAACGGAGAAAAGGGAACTTGGGAATTAACGGAATCAGGCAAAACATTGAAGGGATTTTATAGTGCCCTAATGGACTACAGACATTGACAGTCTCCTAGACTAAAAACAAAGGCTGTATGTACTGCCTACATTTTGAGGGAAACGCAATGTCCATTATTTGATTTGATCAGGGCAGGGCAGGGCAGGGCAGCACACACAAACTGCATTTAGTCCAATAACAATCCATGATATTATTAGGGTGATAAATAAAAGGCAATTGCTCCATGACACAAGAGCACGCTCTACTGGGACAAAAAGCTTACAGCACCTGGTATTCCCAGGCGGTCTCCCATCCAAGTACTAACCAGGCCCGACCCTGCTTAGCTTCCGAGATCGGACGAGATCGGGCGTATTCAGGCTGGTATGGCCGTAAGCGAGGGAACAACTCTTGGTACACTATATAAAGTCAATGTGTCACCCACTCTGAACGAGACACAGAAAAGTATCCACTTTATGACACAGACTGAAGAAGCTCAAACCTTGCTTACATTTCCAAGATATATATATATATATATATATATATATATATATATATATATATATATATATATATTGAGTCTTGTGGGGGTGGAAGAGGGCATATCCTATGTTGACTTATGACAAGTTCATGGACTAGGGCCCTATAAAATAGGCGTTGCGGACCGAATCACGGAATCCAGACATTAAGCCCAAATTCAACAATATTCAAACATTTATTGAACTTAGTAGGAAATCAACTAAATCTATTCAACTTGTTAGAAAACATATTAATTTGCCCAAGCCAATCATAAGACATGAACAAAATGCATCAGTGATTGGTATTTCCATGAACTTTCTGAAAGGGCACAGGAATGCCCCTGTCTGTGTGCATGTGTGCGGTGCGCGCGTATGTCTACACTTTGTGTAGCCGTTAGCGATGATGCTAATGATAACCTTCTTCTGGTAGGGAAGGAATGGCTTTCCCCCAAAACCTTCGCAAGTAAATGTTAACTACAAAGTAGCCTATGCCTGCCTGGCAGAATTATACCGTGATCATTTGCATCACTCCAGTGGCCATTTGTCCTACAGCAACACCGCTTAACCAAACAAAGGTCTCTTCCTGGTGCACGCTTGCATTTAAGGGTAACTACACCCCAAAATCTAAATGTCTTCCATTTTTCCCAGACCTCAAAAATGGTCACCTGATAGGGTTTAAACATTGTTGTGGACATAGAACATCCAATTGTGCTGTTTTGCTATTAAAAAGGTGTACTTTTGAGAGCGAAAACCTGCCAAAACAGGGACAAACGGTCAACGGGGAAATCTAAACGGAGAAAAGGGAACTTGGGAATTAACGGAATCAGGCAAAACATTGAAGGGATTTTATAGTGCCCTAATGGACTACAGACATTGACAGTCTCCTAGACTAAAAACAAAGGCTGTATGTACTGCCTACATTTTGAGGGAAACGCAATGTCCATTATTTGATTTGATCAGGGCAGGGCAGGGCAGGGCAGCACACACAAACTGCATTTAGTCCAATAACAATCCATGATATTATTAGGGTGATAAATAAAAGGCAATTGCTCCATGACACAAGAGCACGCTCTACTGGGACAAAAAGCTTACAGCACCTGGTATTCCCAGGCGGTCTCCCATCCAAGTACTAACCAGGCCCTACCCTGCTTAGCTTCCGAGATCGGACAAGATCGGGCGTATTCAGGCTGGTATGGCCGTAAGCGAGGGAACAACTCTTGGTACACTATATAAAGTCAATGTGTCACCCACTCTGAACGAGACACAGAAAAGTATCCACTTTATGACACAGACTGAAGAAGCTCAAACCTTGCTTACATTTCCAAGATATATATATATATATATATATATATATATATATATATATAATATATTTGAGTCTTGTGGGGGTGGAAGAGGGCATATCCTATGTTGACTTATGACAAGTTCATGGACTAGGGCCCTATAAAATAGGCGTTGCGGACCGAATCACGGAATCCAGACATTAAACCCAAATTCAACAATATTCAAACATTTATTGAACTTAGTAGGAAATCAACTAAATCTATTCAACTTGTTAGAAAACATATTAATTTGCCCAAGCCAATCATAAGACATGAACAAAATGCATCAGTGATTGGTATTTCCATGAACTTTCTGAAAGGGCACAGGAATGCCCCTGTCTGTGTGCATGTGTGCGGTGCGCGCGTATGTCTACACTTTGTGTAGCCGTTAGCGATGATGCTAATGATAACCTTCTTCTGGTAGGGAAGGAATGGCTTTCCCCCAAAACCTTCGCAAGTAAATGTTAACTACAAAGTAGCCTATGCCTGCCTGGCAGAATTATACCGTGATCATTTGCATCACTCCAGTGGCCATTTGTCCTACAGCAACACCGCTTAACCAAACAAAGGTCTCTTCCTGGTGCACGCTTGCATTTAAGGGTAACTACACCCCAAAATCTAAATGTCTTCCATTTTTCCCAGACCTCAAAAATGGTCACCTGATAGGGTTTAAACATTGTTGTGGACATAGAACATCCAATTGTGCTGTTTTGCTATTAAAAAGGTGTACTTTTGAGAGCGAAAACCTGCCAAAACAGGGACAAACGGTCAACGGGGAAATCTAAACGGAGAAAAGGGAACTTGGGAATTAACGGAATCAGGCAAAACATTGAAGGGATTTTATAGTGCCCTAATGGACTACAGACATTGACAGTCTCCTAGACTAAAAACAAAGGCTGTATGTACTGCCTACATTTTGAGGGAAACGCAATGTCCATTATTTGATTTGATCAGGGCAGGGCAGGGCAGGGCAGCACACACAAACTGCATTTAGTCCAATAACAATCCATGATATTATTAGGGTGATAAATAAAAGGCAATTGCTCCATGACACAAGAGCACGCTCTACTGGGACAAAAAGCTTACAGCACCTGGTATTCCCAGGCGGTCTCCCATCCAAGTACTAACCAGGCCCTACCCTGCTTAGCTTCCGAGATCGGACGAGATCGGGCGTATTCAGGCTGGTATGGCCGTAAGCGAGGGAACAACTCTTGGTACACTATATAAAGTCAATGTGTCACTCACTCTGAACGAGACACAGAAAAGTATCCACTTTATGACACAGACTGAAGAAGCTCAAACCTTGCTTACATTTCCAAGATA
>NW_028162533.1:75000-80000 GCF_964263955.1 Coregonus lavaretus
ACTGCATTTAGTCCAATAACAATCCATGATATTATTAGGGTGATAAATAAAAGGCAATTGCTCCATGACACAAGAGCACGCTCTACTGGGACAAAAAGCTTACAGCACCTGGTATTCCCAGGCGGTCTCCCATCCAAGTACTAACCAGGCCCGACCCTGCTTAGCTTCCGAGATCGGACGAGATCGGGCGTATTCAGGCTGGTATGGCCGTAAGCGAGGGAACAACTCTTGGTACACTATATAAAGTCAATGTGTCACTCACTCTGAACGAGACACAGAAAAGTATCCACTTTATGACACAGACTGAAGAAGCTCAAACCTTGCTTACATTTCCAAGATATATATATATATATATATATATATATATATATATATATATATATATATATATATATATATATATATATTGAGTCTTGTGGGGGTGGAAGAGGGCATATCCTATGTTGACTTATGAAAAGTTCATGGACTAGGGCCCTATAAAATAGGCGTTGCGGACCGAATCACGGAATCCAGACATTAAACCCAAATTCAACAATATTCAAACATTTATTGAACTTAGTAGGAAATCAACTAAATCTATTCAACTTGTTAGAAAACATATTAATTTGCCCAAGCCAATCATAAGACATGAACAAAATGCATCAGTGATTGGTATTTCCATGAACTTTCTGAAAGGGCACAGGAATGCCCCTGTCTGTGTGCATGTGTGCGGTGCGCGCGTATGTCTACACTTTGTGTAGCCGTTAGCGATGATGCTAATGATAACCTTCTTCTGGTAGGGAAGGAATGGCTTTCCCCCAAAACCTTCGCAAGTAAATGTTAACTACAAAGTAGCCTATGCCTGCCTGGCAGAATTATACCGTGATCATTTGCATCACTCCAGTGGCCATTTGTCCTACAGCAACACCGCTTAACCAAACAAAGGTCTCTTCCTGGTGCACGCTTGCATTTAAGGGTAACTACACCCCAAAATCTAAATGTCTTCCATTTTTCCCAGACCTCAAAAATGGTCACCTGATAGGGTTTAAACATTGTTGTGGACATAGAACATCCAATTGTGCTGTTTTGCTATTAAAAAGGTGTACTTTTGAGAGCGAAAACCTGCCAAAACAGGGACAAACGGTCAACGGGGAAATCTAAACGGAGAAAAGGGAACTTGGGAATTAACGGAATCAGGCAAAACATTGAAGGGATTTTATAGTGCCCTAATGGACTACAGACATTGACAGTCTCCTAGACTAAAAACAAAGGCTGTATGTACTGCCTACATTTTGAGGGAAACGCAATGTCCATTATTTGATTTGATCAGGGCAGGGCAGGGCAGGGCAGGGCAGCACACACAAACTGCATTTAGTCCAATAACAATCCATGATATTATTAGGGTGATAAATAAAAGGCAATTGCTCCATGACACAAGAGCACGCTCTACTGGGACAAATAGCTTACAGCACCTGGTATTCCCTGGCGGTCTCCCATCCAAGTACTAACCAGGCCCGACCCTGCTTAGCTTCCGAGATCGGACCAGATCAGGCGTATTTTTTTTTTTTGTTTTTTTTTTTTAAATTAACCCATCTTTATATCATAGCTTCATATTTCACATCTTCACATCATATCATAGCTTCACAGCTTCTTTTTACATATCATAGCTTCATATTTCACATCATTTCTTCACATCTCATAGCTTCACAGCTTTTTTTTTTTTTTTTTTTATTATTATTATTATTATTATTATTTTTTTTCTTTTTTTTTTACATATCATAGCTTCATATTTCACATCCCATCGCTTCACAGCTTATTTTTTCATATCATAGCTTCATATTTCACATCACTTCTTCACATCTCATAGCTTCACAGCTTCTTTTTTACATATCATAGCTTCATATTTCACATCACTTCTTCACATCTCATAGCTTCACAGCTTCTTTTTACATATCATAGCTTCATATTTCCCATCTCATAGCTTCACAGCTTATTTTTTACATATCATAGCTTCATATTTCACATCTCATAGCTTCACAGCTTATTTTTTCCATATCATATCTTCATATTTCACATCTTCACATCTCAGCCTATAACGCAGATTATCAGTCCACGTCATAGCTTCTTACATGCTTTTACAGCAACTGGTATTCCAAGGTGGTCCCCCATCCAAGTACTAACCAGCCCTAAACCTGCTTAGCTTCCGAGATCTGACGAGATCGGGCGTATTCAGGCTGGTATGGCCGTAAGCGAGGGAACAACTCTTGGTACACTATATAAAGTCAATGTGTCACTCACTCTGAACGAGACACAGAAAAGTATCCACTTTATGACACAGACTGAAGAAGCTCAAACCTTGCTTACATTTCCAAGATATATATATATATATATATATATATATATATATATATATATATATATATATTTGAGTCTCGTGGGGGTGGAAGAGGGCATATCCTATGTTGACTTATGACAAGTTCATGGACTAGGGCCCTATAAAATATGCGTTGCGGACCGAATCACGGAATCCAGACATTAAACCCAAATTCAACAATATTCAAACATTTATTGAACTTAGTAGGAAATCAACTAAATCTATTCAACTTGTTAGAAAACATATTAATTTGCCCAAGCCATTCATAAGACATGAACAAAATGCATCAGTGATTGGTATTTCCATGAACTTTCTGAAAGGGCACAGGAATGCCCCTGTCTGTGTGCATGTGTGCGGTGCGCGCGTATGTCTACACTTTGTGTAGCCGTTAGCGATGATGCTAATGATAACCTTCTTCTGGTAGGGAAGGAATGGCTTTCCCCCAAAACCTTCGCAAGTAAATGTTAACTACAAAGTAGCCTATGCCTGCCTGGCAGAATTATACCGTGATCATTTGCATCACTCCAGTGGCCATTTGTCCTACAGCAACACCGCTTAACCAAACAAAGGTCTCTTCCTGGTGCACGCTTGCATTTAAGGGTAACTACACCCCAAAATCTAAATGTCTTCCATTTTTCCCAGACCTCAAAAATGGTCACCTGATAGGGTTTAAACATTGTTGTGGACATAGAACATCCAATTGTGCTGTTTTGCTATTAAAAAGGTGTACTTTTGAGAGCGAAAACCTGCCAAAACAGGGACAAACGGTCAACGGGGAAATCTAAACGGAGAAAAGGGAACTTGGGAATTAACGGAATCAGGCAAAACATTGAAGGGATTTTATAGTGCCCTAATGGACTACAGACATTGACAGTCTCCTAGACTAAAAACAAAGGCTGTATGTACTGCCTACATTTTGAGGGAAACGCAATGTCCATTATTTGATTTGATCAGGGCAGGGCAGGGCAGGGCAGGGCAGGGCAGGGCAGCACACACAAACTGCATTTAGTCCAATAACAATCCATGATATTATTAGGGTGATAAATAAAAGGCAATTGCTCCATGACACAAGAGCACGCTCTACTGGGACAAAAAGCTTACAGCACCTGGTATTCCCAGGCGGTCTCCCATCCAAGTACTAACCAGGCCCGACCCTGCTTAGCTTCCGAGATCGGACGAGATCGGGCGTATTCAGGCTGGTATGGCCGTAAGCGAGGGAACAACTCTTGGTACACTATATAGAGTCAATGTGTCACTCACTCTGAACGAGACACAGAAAAGTATCCACTTTATGACACAGACTGAAGAAGCTCAAACCTTGCTTACATTTCCAAGATATATATATATATATATATATATATATATATATATATATATATATATATATATATATATATTTGAGTCTTGTGGGGGTGGAAGAGGGCATATCCTATGTTGACTTATGAAAAGTTCATGGACTAGGGCCCTATAAAATAGGCGTTGCGGACCGAATCACGGAATCCAGACATTAAACCCAAATTCAACAATATTCAAACATTTATTGAACTTAGTAGGAAATCAACTAAATCTATTCAACTTGTTAGAAAACATATTAATTTGCCCAAGCCAATCATAAGACATGAACAAAATGCATCAGTGATTGGTATTTCCATGAACTTTCTGAAAGGGCACAGGAATGCCCCTGTCTGTGTGCATGTGTGCGGTGCGCGCGTATGTCTACACTTTGTGTAGCCGTTAGCGATGATGCTAATGATAACCTTCTTCTGGTAGGGAAGGAATGGCTTTCCCCCAAAACCTTCGCAAGTAAATGTTAACTACAAAGTAGCCTATGCCTGCCTGGCAGAATTATACCGTGATCATTTGCATCACTCCAGTGGCCATTTGTCCTACAGCAACACCGCTTAACCAAACAAAGGTCTCTTCCTGGTGCACGCTTGCATTTAAGGGTAACTACACCCCAAAATCTAAATGTCTTCCATTTTTCCCAGACCTCAAAAATGGTCACCTGATAGGGTTTAAACATTGTTGTGGACATAGAACATCCAATTGTGCTGTTTTGCTATTAAAAAGGTGTACTTTTGAGAGCGAAAACCTGCCAAAACAGGGACAAACGGTCAACGGGGAAATCTAAACGGAGAAAAGGGAACTTGGGAATTAACGGAATCAGGCAAAACATTGAAGGGATTTTATAGTGCCCTAATGGACTACAGACATTGACAGTCTCCTAGACTAAAAACAAAGGCTGTATGTACTGCCTACATTTTGAGGGAAACGCAATGTCCATTATTTGATTTGATCAGGGCAGGGCAGGGCAGGGCAGGGCAGCACACACAAACTGCATTTAGTCCAATAACAATCCATGATATTATTAGGGTGATAAATAAAAGGCAATTGCTCCATGACACAAGAGCACGCTCTACTGGGACAAATAGCTTACAGCACCTGGTATTCCCTGGCGGTCTCCCATCCAAGTACTAACCAGGCCCGACCCTGCTTAGCTTCCGAGATCGGACCAGATCAGGCGTATTTTTTTTTTTTTATTTTTTTTTTTAAATTAACCCATCTTTATATCATAGCTTCATATTTCACATCTTCACATCATATCATAGCTTCACAGCTTCTTTTTACATATCATAGCTTCATATTT